>NC_061511.1:107986786-108091698 GCF_022539505.1 Lolium rigidum
TCGTTGGCCTATACATAGGGTTTAATTAGGGTTTTAGGGTTAGCTAGGGTTTAGGGTTAGGGTTAGGGTTAGGGTTAGGGTTTAGGGTCTAGGGTTTAGGGTCTAGGGTTTAGGGTTTAGGGTTAGCTAGGGTTTAGGGTTAGGGTTAGGGTTAGGGGTAGGGTTAGGGTTAGGGTTAGGGTTAGGGTTAGGGTTGGGGTTAGGGTTAGGGTTAGGGTTAGGGTTAGGGTTTAGGGTTTAGGGTTTAGTGTTTAGGGTGTTTAGGGTTTAGGGATTAGGGATTAGGGACTATTAGGGATTAGGGATTTAAGGTTTTAGGGGTTGTTTAAGGTTTAGGGATCATCGATCGAGTGCGCACACACATTATTAGAGGCACTCGCGCGCGCCTTTACGCATAAAGTGCATGCGTATATATGTGTGTTTTTGGGCCACCAACGATATATAGATGATCGAGAGAGAGAGATCGAGATTGAAATCCCCAAGAATATATATGTTCATATATACATTAATATATATGCACGAATGCATTGTAGGCCATGCATGCACACTAATTATATATATATTATGAGGCAACTTAATCAAATGTGTTTTCATTCGAGAGAACTTGTCAAAATTCAAGTTAAATAATTTATCACGATAATTATATAATTAATTAATGAATCTCGGGGATATGTTATACAACATGATCGATATAGGCCATGTATATTTTAATTGGTGTTAATCTACGGTTTGCTAGCTAGCTGTTATATATAGAGCATGTTTTTATTAGATCGGGTTATATCTAGTATAGTTTAGGGTTATGTGTTTTAATTAAGTAGGGTTGATTAGCTAGGGTTAGTTACATATATATGGTTTAGGGTTAATGCATGGCGCATTTAATTAATTTAATTAGAGGACCGCGAGGCACCCACGGGCTGCTCGATGCACAATTAAGTGTCGTTGGCCTATACATAGGGTTTAATTAGGGTTTAGGGTTAGCTAGGGCGAGAGGGTTAGGGTTAGGGTTAGGGTTTAGGGTCTAGGGTATAGGGTTTAGTGTTTAGGGTGTTTAGGGTTTAGGGTTTAGGGATTAGGGATTTAGGGTTTTAGGGTTGTTTAAGGTTTAGGGATCATCGATCGAGTGCGCACACACATTATTAGATCGAGGCACCCGCGCCTTTACGCATAAAGTGCATGCGTATATATGTGTGTTTTTTGGGCCACCAACGATATATAGATGATCGAGAGAGAGATTGAAATCCCCAAGAATATGTTCAAATATACAATAAAATATATGCACGAATGCATTGTAGGCCATGCATGCACACTAATTATATATATATTATGAGGCAACTTAATCAAATGTATTTTCATTCGAGAGAACTTGTCAAAATTCAAGTTAATTAATTTATCAAGATAATTATATAATTAATTAATAAATCTCAGGGATATGTTATACAACATGATCGATATAGGCCATGTATATTTTAATTGGTGTTAATCTACGGTTTGCTAGCTAGCTGCAATATATAGAGCATGTTTTTATTAGATCGGGTTATAGCTAGCTAGTATAGTTTAGGGTTATGTGTTTTAATTAAGTAGGGTTGATTAGCTAGGGTTAGTTACATATATATGGTTTAGGGTTAATGCATGGAACATTTAATTTAATTAGAGGACCGCGAGAGGCACCCCTGGCCTGCTCGATGCACAATTAAGTGTCGTTGGCCTATACATAGGGTTTAATTAGGGTTTAGGGTTAGCTAGGGTTTAGGGTTAGGGTTAGGGTTAGGGTCTAGGCCGGGTTTAGGGTTTAGTGTTTAGGGTGTTTAGGTTTAGGGATTAGGGATTATATATTTAAGGTTTTAGGGTTGTTTAAGGTTTAGAGATCATCGATCGAGTGCGCACACACATTATTAGAGGCACCCGCGCCTTTACGCATAAATTGCATGCATATATATGTGTGTTTTTTGGCCACCAACGATATATAGATGATCGAGAGAGAGAGAGATTGAAATCCCCAAGAATATGTTCAAATATACATTAAAACATATGCACGAATGCATGGTAGGACATGCATGCACACTAATTATATATATATATTATGAGGCAACTTAATCAAATGTGTTTTCATTCGAGAGAACTTGTCAAAATTAGAGTTAATTAATTTATCACGATAATTATATAATTAATTAATGAATCTCAGGGATATCTTATACAACATGATCGATATAGGCCATGTATATATTAATTGGTGTTAATCTAAGGTTTGCTAGCTAGCTGCTATATATAGAGCATGTTTTTATTAGATCAGGTTATAGCTAGTATACTTTAGGGTTATGTGTTTTCATTAAGTAGGGTTGATTAGCTATGGTTAGTTACATATATATGGTTCAGGGTTAATGCATGGCACATTTAATTTAATTAGAGGACCGCGAGGCACCCCTGGCCTGCTTGATGCACAATTAAGTGTCGTTGGCCTATATATAGGGTTTAATTAGGGTTTAGGGTTAGGGTTTAGGGTATAGGGTTTAGTGTTTAGGGTGTTTAGGGTTTAGGGATTAGGGATTAGGGTTTCAGGGTTGTATAAGGTTTAGGGATCATCGATCGAGTGCGCACACACATTATTAGAGGCACCCGCGCCTTTGCGCATAAAGTGCATGCGTATAGTTTAGGGTTATTTGTTTTAATTAAGTAGGGTTTGATCAGCTAGGGTTAGTTAGATATATATGGTTTAGGGTTAATGCATGGCACACTACATATAGTTTAAATCTCAAGAATGTTTATACATGATAGGCCATATGTGCAAAGGAATTTTTTTCCCTGTGAACTTGTCAAAATTCAAGTTTATCAGTGCCAATGGAAACTAGTCCAAAAAATTACATAGAGGACCAAAAGTACTAGACAATAACTGTGGTGACCCGGCATACCACTGCATGGTGTAGTATGCAAGTCTGATATAACACCAATGAAACACCGTTCCACTAGTATTATATCGCTCAGAGTGGTACAACAGAAACATATGCGGGTCCAAGGTATGTCTATAGAATTACAACATCTACTCTGTTACATAAGATCATCACAGCCTCCTACTTTACAATGAGGTAAAACTGCAAATAAACTCCAGAAGAACGACTCGTAATCTAATCTTATCACGAACTCTATTTGTAGAGTATTTATCTAGCTATAGAGGCTAAGAATAGATTCTAGCTAATTAGGAGCTAGGTTTAGGAAGCTAGTTCCCTTCTATGGCTAAACTAGGTTTTCTCCTTGATGGATGTGGTATCTGACTCCTCTGACAGGGTCCTGTCTCTTGAAGTAGTTGTTGACTCCTCGGTCTTCGAGTTGCACTGTAGATCCTCCTTCGATGCCTCCATATCTAAGCAGGGGATTTAAGAGTGGGATGAGTACGAGCGTACTCAACAAGTTCCTTATAGGAAAGAGGTGTTTAATGCACTAGCTACGATATTAGACCAGAAAGTCTAATACCAATGCAAGTTTTCATAATCATTTCTTCAAAAGGTTGCTTTTATTCAGAAGAACTATGTCCGTCAGCCTTCACCGGTTTACTAGAACTTCATGGAGCTCCTTTCCGGCCGCGTTCGCAGCTTCCATATCCCGGAACAGGGAGTGACAGGTCACGATTCATTACACTCGCGAGAGGTGTGTTGCTTTACCCATAAGAGATCTTAACCTTGGTGCCAACCGGGCAATTTCCCCGTCCACACTTCCTATGGTGTGAGGCCCGGTATAAGGTCTAGCCAATCATGTTCCTCCGCTACCTCGAACACCCACCCTTTTGTAAGATTGTCCTCCCCTATATCCATGATGAGACCGTTCCGGGCATTCATATGCCTTCCCCTATCATCATGGATAGACCGTTCCGGACACCTTACAATCCCTCATAGACCGCAATACCGTGGGGACTTAGGACTCCCCAGCCTCACCATCTTGCTCCTTCGGGCGACAAGTGTACTACGGACTATGCCGTGGGGACTTAGGACTCCCCAGCCTCACCAGCTTGCCCCCTTGGATTACAAGTGTACTACGGTAAAGCGCATCCGTTGATGAACGAGAGGTGGAAACACTTTTGACTACTCCGTCCCACTCCGGATCTTATGGTTAACACGGGTATTACGGCACAAGAATCACTGGCGACATTTGTTGTTTAATCCTAGATGGATATAAACCCGTGCAATGGAACCTCCACCATATCAACACAATCCATGGTTCCATTGCCCACCACATAGTCATATTCATAGTTATGAAAGTAGTGGTTTTGATTTTTTATGCAATAGTGATAACCATAATACTTTGCAAGTAATTTGATAGAAATACTCAAATGACATGAGCAAGTGATGAACTTGCCTTTCTTGGCTGCAAGATTATGCAGACAAGGTCTTCGATGCGTAATAACTCCAAATTCTGAAATAGCATCATCGTCCGGTAAGGACGATGTTTAAAAGATTGGCAATGATGCAATAATGCATAGGAATGAGATGCAATCGCTCTAAGCGTGACCTAACCCCGATGATTTTAGGATCAGTGAGTTGTAATGATTGATTCAGGGTGTGTTGCACTTTTAGAGTGATTTACAAACAAGGTTCTTAATAGGTTCTTGTTGTATTAGAATCATGAGCAAGTGATAACATGTATAGTAACAATCATACACATCAAGGAATTGTAGTTGTATAATAAGTAAAGTGCAGTTGTCAATTTTAATACTATGTGGCATGGTTAATGATTACTTGTTATATTCTTCAAAAGAATAACTTTTGAAGAACATGTTCTTTAATGAAGAACAAGTATGATAATTTGGTTTGTGGGGTTCTATGGTTGACTATGGTTTTATCTAGTTTCTGGAGTAAGTATTAGATAGATCCCAACAAAGTTGGATTCATTAACACCTAGGGCTTGTAAGGTTAAGATAAGCCTAGGCATCCTAAGCAATTTATTATATATGGTTGTTGTCAAGGTTGGTTTATCTTGCTAGTGATAACTGGATAGGGTTTATAGGTCATTATAAGCAGGGTTGGTGATGATTCTTTCTTTACTTCAAAAGAATAACTTTTGAAGAACATACTTCTTAAATATTAAGAAGTATTGCAATTAGGTTGAGGTTGTCTTGTAATAGCTATTGGATCTCTAAGTAGAGAATGGTTGGTTCCTAAATAGGATGGTTCACAAGTATCTCACACTAGTAGGGTTTAGTGGAACAGGTTTATGTAATGTCAATATTAGCATGGTTGCTAATGGAGTTCATCACAATGGTGTGTTTCTAAATATGGATAAGTAAGGTTGATGCCTCTAAGGATAGGAACTATGGTTGGTTCTAATTGATCATCTAAGTTTTATTAAGATGGATACATGGGATACTAATTTAGTAATGATGGTTGCTACATTTTATGTGATCAAGGTAATTATTTAGAAGCTACTATGGTTCTATGAATGAAATCAAATATCATGATCACATGTTCTAACTTAGGTTTAGGTTTGGAGGCAATTTAGGGTTCACATGTAATGATGGAGCTAGGTGCCCCAGTTGAATTAGGGTTTTAGGTTTCACATGAAATGATGAGGTTGTAATATCATTTCATGATGAATTAGGGTTTGCTATTTACCCTTTGGTTCAATGATTAATAACTTCATGGTAAAGTTGAAGTTATTAGTAACTTGGAAATAAAAATAATATATGATTTGGTATTGTATTAATTTTCAATAATGGATTAAGATAATTCTTAATTAGGGTTTAAATCCTTCTAATAAGGATTTATAAAATAAATAAAGAAAATTAGTTTTAATGTTTTATTTATTTATTTACTGGCTTTATTTAATTTTGAATAATTTTCCTAATTATTGAATTGTAATTCAATAAAGAATAAAAGAAAAGGGCTTAATTATTAAGTTTAAAACAATTAAATTTTTATTAAAAATAAAAATTTCATATTATATTTTTATTGGATAGGATTTTCTTTTTTAAGAATTTTGATATCAGATACTTATTTTTCTGAGCTTTTATGAATTTTCTAGATTTATTTGAAGTTGCAGAGATTTTTGGATTTGAATTAAAACGAAAAGGAAATGCTAAACGCACCCGGGCTAGTCTACACGCAGAGACTGACCAGTGGGCCAGTGGTCCACGTTGGATGCCACGTGAGCGTGGACTGGTCAAAATCAAGTTCATGTCCAGGGCTCACGGTGGCCGGCAGAAATCGGCAATCGCCGATGATTCAGGGCGTGCGCGGATGATCTACTCACACCACCAGACGCAGCGCGCCGAGGGGATCAGTTTGGTGGTGGCGCCGCCATTTTTGGGTGACCGGAGCTCGGTCGACGGTGAGGTACTGCGGCGGCGGACTCGGTTGATCAGCGCGAAGACGGTACAGATCGCTATCGGACGTGTTAAAGATGCTGAGAGGTTCAGGAGCTCACCAGGAGCATACTGGTGTGGTCGGCGAAGCAAGAGGAAGTCCGGCTTGCCGGAATTTGGTGTCGCCGGCCTTCGGGGAGATGAGCTCCTCGGCGTCGATTTCGAGCACGGCGGCTCGATTCCTTCCGTGGGCGTAGCAAGTCGAGGATGGCGGTTGCTCTGGTGTACTTGGATTGGCTCGGGGAGGTCTTGTTCACCGGCGATAATGGAGACAAGGGCGGCCAGGGTTTCGGCAGAGGGGGGGGGGGAATTGAGCGAAGGAGAGAGCAAACCGAAGCTAGGGTTCGTTCTTGAGCTTTTATATGGCTCTAGAGCGTGTCTCGTCACGCAGTGGAGCACGGAGGGATCGCCAGCGAGAGAGGAAGGCGAGCACGCCGTCGTGCTGGCGCTCATGCACGGTGGAGAGGATGAGGACGACGTCTCCCAGATCTTTTTAGACGAAGGGGTAAGTTGGGCTGACCTGGGCTGTGTTTGGGCTGCACTTGGTGGGCTGCACTGGGCTCCTTCGGCTGTGCTGATGGGCTGCTGCATTTGGACAGGTAAGGCTTCTCCTTTTCTTTTATTTCTCGTTTTCCTTTTTTCTCGTTTTCCATATAGTTAATTTAAATACTGTTTTGAATTCAAATATTCTGTAAACTTTATTGTTTGAATTCAAGTGAGATTCACTCCAGGTACTTAAAAGATTGTTATTATATATTAGCAATTTTATATGGTACTACAACATTGATTTATTAGTTAATGTTGATATTTGGATTAATTATCCCTATAGGCATGAATTTGGATATTGTATTTAGAAATATTCAATTATTTCCCAATTGATTGTTTTCTTATTTAATTACCTGTAGATTTTTATTTGGTTTTATCTTGTAAGAAACAATCTCAAGGTAATACTTATTAATGGGTTCCAAATAAAAGATGGATTTTGATGGCATGATTTCATGTGCTAATATATCTCTAAGGACTTGACTTCATATTTGATAACTTGATTACTTGCATAACATATTATGTGAGCATCTATTTGTTAAGGTCTTGTAAGTTTTAGTATAACCCTATTTCTAAGGTAGCACTAGAGTTATTTTCAATAACACCATGAAATACCTAGGGTAATCCTACTCTCATCATGGTTTAGTCTTAAATATAATGATAGGTGGTTATTCACCACCATATAGGTTTAAGTTGTAGGGTTTAGACTAGGTTCATCTTATGCTCCATAATTAAGCATAGGATTCAATTAAAGTGCAATTCTGGAGTTCTAATTATAGTTACTTAATGGCACTTGGTGTGAATCTTAATTATGGTCTGGTTTTATTTGTGATCACCCAAGTGATACTCAAACTAGGGTTGAGTTATAATTCTAGGTTATAGAGATAAAATGACACCATATTGCATGTGCTAGGGTTAATCTCCCCTAACCATGATAAGATGGTTACTTGCTTAGTATTCCATGTGCTCCTCTAGTTACTAAGGATCTGAGAATTGGTGTTATCTTTTACTAATAGACTTCTATTATTAACCTCAATTTATCATTGATGTAACTATATTGATTATAGTTCTTTTTATAGTTAACTTTGGTCATATGAATGGATGATTTCTCTCCAATTAAGTATGGAGTTTTACTCTAAGGTTTTGCTTATGTTTATTAGATGAAGAATGAGTGGAATGTATATGTGGTAGAATTCTACTTGTGATCACCAAGTGGTTTACAATTATTGGTTGGGATATAAGTCTAGGGTTTGTTTACTAGTTACCTTCCTATAATTTCATGAGGTGAATGATATCTACTTATCCTATTAGGGTTTAACTTATCCTCACATACCTCAAGAGCATGATCATGGTTTAGGCATGATCAACTTGTTCTTGATATCATTTACTCAAGTTCTTAGGGTTTATGATCATCTGGTTAAAGAATAGTTCTCTCCCTTCATTTCAGGTGTTGCCTCATCTATCTTGAGTGTAACTCTATAGCTTGAGTTCTCTCATACAGGAATGGTTTATTCTAGGGTTTATGGTGTACTCCTAATATTTATTTAGTTTGCTGGGCTAAAGATTTAATTGTCCATCTTAGTTGGATTATTCTACTCCTTATTTCACTAAGTCATGGATATAGTCTTATTTCACTTGGTATTTGGTTATCTCACCACTCCAAGGTGAAATGGTTTACAACCCAATACTTAAGTTCAAAGATTGTCCTTTATTCATTAATAGGTAAAGCTAGAATTGATATGAATGGGCTCCCTTACTTGGGAAGGACTTCAATACTAACTTAAGGTTATTCTCCAAGGATAATTATGTGGTCACCAATATCTAGGTTTAACAGAAATGGTTTCTCTCTCTAGGGAAGGTATTGAATAATATACTAAGGTTTCTCTTAAAGATGATGGTTTGAATAAATATCTTGGAATAGAAAGATATATATTTATAGGGTTGATCTTCTTGTCATGTTTCCAGGGATGAAGCAAAATGAATACCATGAGGTGCCTGGTAGGATCATGGGTTAGTTTAAGACATGGAAAAGATAAGTCTAGAATAGTTCTCCATTATATTGTTACTTGATTTATGGTTAAATAGATGTTCATATGTTATGGCAAAGATTACCATGTTATGATCTTTTATAAGATCAAGCAATTGATCATTGAGTAAAGTGTTGTTGTGTTTTTAAGATTATTAGTTCCATTTGATCTAACCCCTTAGGTCAAATCATCTCTACCCAAAACAAAGTTTTGGCAAAGTCACATTGAGGTTTATAGCACTTGACTTGATGAGCTACTTCAATTCCACCAAGGTCAAGTGAAACTTCGATATCTTGTGATCGTTTTACTTTAAAGCGCGAAAATTTCCCAGATTTTCTATGCATGAATGCAATGCACACATCTGTTTCCTCTATTTCTGTAGCCCCATTACCTGGGATATTACAATAACTAATAGAACCTGCAACTTTACAAAAAGGACCCCAAAACATATAGAAGAAAATCAATCGAGTCCTTCTCGACCGCACATCAGATCTCTGCTCCGCATCCTTTCCAGCAACTCCGTCGCCGGGGACGCACCACTTGGGACGGTGTCGCCGGTAGTCGCCAGGACGAAGGAGAAGAAGGGCCTCAGCAACGGCATATTGGCTGTGAGAAGGGCCGCTGAAAGGCCAAGATGTGCACGGGCAAGACGGATGACGCCGTCGTATGCCCCGAGCTTGTGAACTTTAGCAGCTTGACTTCCCCATTGGCCGGATCCGAAGCACCGACCAAAGCAAGCCTCACCGTTAGCGCCATCACATTGATGGCACCGGATCGGGGTTTGGCCGGCAAGATCCGCCGGATTCACCACGAGCCGGATCCGAAGCCGATGACGAGATCCCCGACTCCATTGTGCCATTCTCGCTCATGGGAAACACCGGATCTAAGCTTACAACAACACTAACTCCCTCGGATCCAAATTAGCCGACTCAACTTTGCTTATCTAAATATGGATGTATCCACACATGTTTTTACTCTAGATACATACACGTCTAAGGAAAGTTGAATCAATTAATTTAGTTCGGAGGGTGTACAATATACGGAGAGAAGTCGGCCTCGTCTCCGCCGGCGAGGCCGCCGGAGAGAAGGGGGAGAGGAGCCGGGGAGTGGGAAAGACTCGAGAGAGAAAGAGAAGAGGAAGAAATGAGAGCTCCCCGGGGAAGAACATTATTTTTGTCGTTCGCTTGTAGCTTGAAACTGAAAATTTCGGCCGCGCGCCAAATCATCCCGCCGCATCCATTCGAAAATCCCGTGACCAGTTTTACCCTTTTAACCCCGGTCCGGAAGCTACAACCCACCGACCATGGAGGGCTCATTCGGTAACAATGAAATATCTTGCCTAGATCCCGAACCCTCCCCACGAGCCCACACCCACCCACCAACCATTCGCCCCATTAGCTCAAAAATACTCTCACACGCCAAAGCTCGACTCTCTATAGTACTAGATCCGCTTCGCCGCCGGCATACTCCTCCACAGCGTAGCCTTGATCGTGTTGGCTGTCCACCCACCTGATCCGCTCCCCCGCCGCCCTCGTCACCGACGGATCCGCTTCACCGCCGACCTCGCCACCGACGGATCTGCTTCACCGCCGACCTCGCCACCGACGGATCTGCTTCACCGCCGACCTCGCCACCGACTACCTCGGCGCAGCGGCTGTATCAACTTCACCGAATCCCTTGCCAGCCAACCAGATCCGCTTCACTAACGCCCGCTTCTACTGAAACAGGGTCGATTCATCGTCTCCCGCGTTCGCCGCCGCCGGAATGCAAGTTGCCGCCCCCGTCCACCCCGCCGCAGCTTGGTTAGTACGCTGGCCCGTTAGATCGCGGTGTTTCTTTAGCCATGTTTTGTGTAGTTATTTGCGGATCTCATATGCCGTTAACTTTCTTGATGTGTTGCTTCGCATGAAGTTTGTTTAAATATTGTACAGTACAAAAGCATTATCCGGTCGCTACCATCCTGTTCATTCTATTGACACCTGTGTGCATCCACATATTTATAGCCTTATACCCATTCATTTGCTGCCAACTGTTTTTGTACTGCATGCTATTGTCGCACTGCTTTTATAGTCATGCTATGGGCATTTCCAATCTGCTTGTTCTTATACCACGTCATTAGCTCACCGCTAGCCGCTAGCTGTTTTCTCGTGTCTGCTATTCTCACACTCGCTTTTATAATCATGCTATGTGCATTTCCAATCTGCTTTCTATTATACCTCGTCTTTAGCTTATATAGTTATTGCTGCGTGCATGTCCGGTCTTTGTATTATCATAGACCGACTTGTCAATGTTATTTTTCCTAGGGATTGATCATGCGAACCACTTATTAGAACATCCAACATTAACAGCGGGGACGCTAGGGAAGGTTGGAATCTGAGTTCTTGGTTGGTTTCCGTTATTATCTATAACCTATATGCATTGTTCCTTATGCAAGAGATTAACACTTGGAACCCTGCCATAGCAATGCCATTCATGCTTTACTATGTTTCTGCCTGTTTGATATGCTTGTCTTGGAGAAACTGCGACGGTGATTTGAACCTGACATTTGGTCATTCTTAATGCCAGTTTACTTTATGTGGAAAACCTTTGCATTACCCTACTCTAAATCTGAATGTCTGAAATTCGTATCTCATGCAAAGCAACATCGAGTTGGTTTTAATCTGATATCTGGTAAATATTGGCTTATTCATTTGGCAGCTCAAGTTTTTTGTTATTTGAAACCAGCTGACTTGGTCTTAAATGTGATATCTAAACACAGATTAAGGACAATGGAGCAGGAGGATTAGCATTTCACTTGATGGCTGAACCTAAAATGACAGGCATGTTGACCACGACTAGTGCACGCAAGAGAAGGACTCGCAACGAGCCGGTATGTGCTTAGTACATGCATCTTATCTTATCTTGTGCTTATTTCTGCTACATGCTCGTTATCCGATCTCTACATTGCGTAATACATGTTTGAATAGTTAATTGTTGTAACTATGTTTGCAATGTTACCGTAATGCAGTTTTAATGAAGCAGATCATCATTAGAAGATAGTCGCCAAAAAGGATCTCGTAGCGACCCCGTGCAACATTATGATGTAAGGTTGTGCTTAGTACAAGTTCCATACATTGTCTTATTTATGCAACTTGTTATTATCTTATGTCTACATTGCATAATAAATGTTTGCATAGTTCATCGTTTAACTCTTTTTGCATTATTATCGAATGCGCTTGTGATGAAGCAATCTTCATTAGAAGTGAGGCCCACAAAAACTTCGATATTTCTTCGATGCATCTTCTCATAGCCGTCAACCTAGACCATTGCTTTCATCAAACAAGTAAATATCTCAAGGCTCGTACTTTATAAAAGACATGGTATTGCTGCTTTAAGATCTGTAGCTAATATGTTGACAAAGAGTACACAAGATTCAATCAAGGCGATTGCCAAATGTCAACGTGTTATTGATGATGCTAATAGAAGTCCTCAATGATTCTATGTAATTTTTTTATTTGGGCACATGAATTGCCTTGTAATTTTCCTACTTGTTTTATTTGTGTATGTAATTGTGTGTATCATTGATATCGGATTTTAGGCTCATGAAATTTAATGCATGTTGACTAGTCAAACAAGTAGGGCACTACAACAGATTGGGCCGGCCCACTTACAGTAGTGTGGGACCCACTTTCATTTTGGGCCGGCCCACTTCTTTAGTAGGCCGGCCTGGTTACACGATAGTGGGATCCACATGCTTATTGGGCCGGCCCACTATCTTGTTGGGCCAGCCCATTTGCTATATGGTGGTCCCACATGGTAAATGGGCCGGCCCTTTAACGGGAAGGTGGGACCCACATGTGTTTTTGGCCCGGCCCACTATCTTGTTGGGCCGGCCCACTTGCTATATGGTGGACCCCACATACTAAATGGGCCGGCCCTTTAACAGGAAGGTGGGACCCACATGTGTTTTTGGCCCGGCCCACTATCTTGTTGGGCCGGCCCACTTGCTATATGGTGGACCCCACACACCAAATGGGCCAGCCCTTTAACAGGAAAGTGGGACCCACCTGTGTTTTTGGCCCGGCCCACTATCTTGTTGGGCCGGCCCACTTGCTATATGGTGGACCCCACATACTAAATGGGCCGACCCTTTAACTGGAAAGTGGGACCCACTCGTGTTTTTGGCCCGGCCCACTTGCTACACGGTGGACCCCACACACTAAATGGGCCGGCCCTTTAACAGGAAAGTGGGACCCACCTGTGTTTCGGCCCGGCCCACTTGCTTCTTGGGCCGCCCCAGTAGCTGTAAGGTGTACCCCACATGTTAAATGGGCCGGCCCATTTAAGTTTTGACCAGTCAACCTTAGAGGTTAGGCCCGGCCCACGTAACTAATGGACCAGCCCAGCTATATAGTTGACCGGTCAAACTATGTCAGCTGGCCCGGCCCGCTTAAGACGTGGCAGGCCTCGTGTGGGCCTACCATCTACCACGGGGTTTCAGCCGGTTAACGCCGTTAACTGCCAGCTAACGGCGTCTGCCACGTGTCAGTTTGCATGACGTCAGCAGTCAACGGGCTCCCGGAACACTTGCGCAACGGTCCGATTTTCCGTGGCGGAAGGGCGCCCAAGCGCGACGGACCGAAAAAACATCGTTGGACTTTGCCTGACGCAGTTTCCACAACAGAACCCATATTGTCGGGTTAGGCCCATAGGCGACGAAAAATACCCCTTAGCGGACGATTTTGAGACGTTGTCTATCAGAACTTTTCTTGTAGTGTTAGATCTTATATTGTTGATTCAAAAGTTACGATTCATACTGATCATGCTGCAATTAGATACCTTATGGAAAAGAAAGATGCTAAGCCAAGGCTTATTAGATGGGTACTTCTTTTGCAAGAATTTGATTTACATATTATAGATAGGAAAGGTGCGGATAATCATGTTGCTGATAATTTGTCTACATTGGAAAATATTACTTATGATCCTGTTCCTGTTAATGATAGTTTCCCAAATTAACAATTGGCTGTAATAAAGGTGAGCTCGCGAGATAGTCCTTGGTATGCTGATTATGCTAACTTTATTGTTTCCAAGTATTTGCCTCCAACCTTTTCAGCTCAGCAAAGGAGGAAATTCTTTTATGACTTGAGGCATTATTTTTGGGATGACCCACACTTATATAAAGAAGGAGTGGATGGTATTATGCGAAGATGTGTTCCCGAATATGAACAACAAGAGATATTGAGTAAGTGTCATGGTAGTGTTTATGGAGGACATCACGCCGGAGATAGAACCGCGCAAAAGGTTCTACAATCAGGTTTTATTGGCCGACTCTCTTTAAAGATGCAAGGAAGTTTATCTTATCTTGTGATGAATGTCAAAGAGTTGGTAATATCTCCAGACGCAATGAAATGCCTATGAATTATACTCTTGTTATTGAACCATTTGATTGTTGGGGATTTGACTTCATGGGTCCTTTCCCTTCTTGAGAAGGTAATACTCATATACTTGTTGATGTTGATTATGTTACTAAATGGGTGGAAGCTATACCCACAAAAAGTGTTGATGGTGAGACTTCTTTAAAAATGCTTTTAGATATTATTTTTCCTAGGTTTGGAGTACCTAGATATATTATGACCGATGGAGGTTCTCATTTTATTCATGGTGGTTTTAGAAAAACTCTTGCTAAATATGGTATTAATCATAGGATTGCTTCCGCTTATCATCCTCAAACTAGTGGGCAAGTAGAATTATCAAATAGAGAAATTAAATCTATCTTGGGAAAGACTGTTAATAAATCTAGAAAAAACTGGGCTAGTAAGTTAAAGGAAGCGTTGTGGGCTTATAGAACTGCTTATAAAAATCCTATGGGTATGTCGCCTTATAAAATGGTTTATGGAAAAGCTTGTCATTTACCTTTAGAACTAGAGCACAAAGCTTATTGGCTGTAAGAGAACTTAATAAAGATTTTAAACTTGCCGGTAAGAAAAGATTGCTACAATTGAGTTCTTTAGATGAATGGAGAAGTGAAGCTTATGAAAATGCTAAACTTTTTAAGGAGAAGGTTAAGAAATGGCATGATAGAAGAATTATTAAAAGAGAATTTAATGTTGGAGATAAAGTCCTATTGTATCGGTCTCGTCTCGGATTTTTTGCGAGGAAATTACTCTCAAAATGGGAAGGACCATATGTCATTGAGGAGGTGTATCGTTCAGGAGCAATTAAAATTGGTTCTCTGAAAGGCGATGCCACACAAGTAGTGAATGGACAAAGGCTCAAGCACTATATTTCTGGAGATTCTTATAATGAAGATGTTGATGTTATTCAAGTGGAGACTCCGGAAGCTTTCATCAAAGGTCAAATTGACAGTTCTGCAGAGTTCGACTTTGAATAGGTAACAGTTCTGGTAATAAAAAGTCCGCGTTTAACTTTCCGAACAATATTTTTCCTATTTTCGGAAAATATGAAAAATTACGAGATCGAAACGGAGTGGAGGAGACGCACGAGGGCGTGCCCCCATAGGCCGACGCGGGCCCCAGCCTGGCCGCGCCGCCCTATGAGGACGGCGCCTCGGAGTCCCTCTCCAACTCTGGTTCGACCTGGTACTTTCCTTCTGTTGTGAAAATTTCTGCTATATAATCCCCCGGACCCCCAGAGGTCCGTATATCGTTTTCTCGTCGTGTTTTGTTTCGAGCTGTTTTCTGCCAGGATCTATTTTTGATATAGAAGCACCATGGTCTCCAACAACAAGGGCAAAGGGCTTTCGGAGGAAGATACTCAAGATCCCGAGTTGAAGGAAGTAAAGGAGATGTCATCAAGAGAGCGGCAAACTGTGAGGACTGAAGAAGCTGCCCGTGTTGTTGATGAGTTTAGTGATAATTATCGAGCTCTGAGGAAGGAGGTGGATAGACTCCTTGAGGAGAACACCAGACTTCGCAGAATGCTGGAATATTACTCAATTCCCATCACAAGGCCACCACCGCCATCTTTAGATAACAATGAATCTCTTCGAGTCTTAGTGCAGAACTGCCAAACTGAGAAGCTGAAGCTGAAGGAGATCTCTAAGAATCGCAGGAACGGGCCACCACCACCACCGCCAAAGGAGTAATTCATCATTGGTATTGGCACCCCCTTGGTTTTGTTCCAAGCTTGGGGGAGTGCCGCGGTATCACATCATCACTATCTTTTACCTTTTTACTATCAAGTAGTGTCATATCATGAGTAAGGAAGTTATCATATAAGATGGTTTGCAGTGTGGAAGTATCTCTCTTTTTAGTTGGTTATCTATGTATCCCTTGGTGTGAGTTATCGTTATGGAATATTAATGAGAAGTTTTATCATTTACTTTTTGCACACCTTATTTTAGTTTGCAATCTCTATTATATGATTGATCTTGTTGTTAGTATTGGTATTACTTTGGGAGCATCAAGTAAATCTATTTGGTTTTGGCAAACTTAGCATTGGTCAATAGCAACAACACTTTTAGTTTAAGTAGAAATGAGGAAATACATGTAGATATGATAGTTCATTATCTTTCTTTCTTGATTAACTATGGGCTTAGTATTCTGAAGTTAAAATTGTTTGTGCTTACAAGTAAGATGCATGATTGTTTCTATCACACGTATATTTGTTTGTTTCCCTTAACTCTTATGCTTGCTAATCAACCTTGCTAGCCAAAGACCTGTACCGAGAGGGAATGCTTCTCGTGCATCCAAACCCTTAAACCAAACCCATGCCATGAGTGTCCACCATAACTACCTATTATGTGGTATTTTGCGCCATTCCAAGTAAATACTTCATGTGCTACCTTTAAACAATTCAAAAGTTATTATCTCTTATTTGTGTCAATGTTTTATAGCTCATGAGGAAGTATGTGGTGTTTTATCTTTCGATCTTGTCATTTACTTCGACGGACTTTCACCAATGGACTAGTGGCTCATCCGCTTATCCAATAATTTTGCAAAAAGAGCTGGCAATGGGGTTCCCAGCCCCAATTAATTAACTTGCATTAATGATTCTCTTCACATGCTTTGCCCTGATCAATCAGTAAGCAACTTAATTTTGCAAAAAGAAAAAAAAGAGACACTCCTCCATGGTATGAGAGTGTTGGAAGGCACCCGAGGATTCGGTTAGCCATGGTTTGAGAAAGCAAAGGTTGGGAGGAGTGTCATCTATAAATAATAAAATACATGTGTAAACAAAAGAGAAGAGGGATGATCTACCTTGCTGGTAAAGATAACGTCCTTCATGGGAGCCGCTCTTGAAAGTCTGGTTGATAAGGTAGTTAGAGTGCCCACTACCATTCGTTGACAACAACAAACACCTCTCAAACTTTACTTTTATGCTCTCTATATGATTTCAAAACTTAAAAAGCTCTAGCACATGATTTGATCCCTGCTTCCCTCTGTGAAGGGCCTATCTTTTACTTTTATGTTGAGTCAGTAAACCTATTTCCCTCTACCCTAAGCAAGCAATTGAGTTGTTGAGATCCAACCATTTATATTGTGATCTATTTAATCATGCCTTTTATTCTTCCTTGTTTAGTGCAAGTTTTATCCGAATGAATATAGCTTTGAAAGTTATCAATGATTATGAGGAGATTATTATGATTGAGTATGCAAGTTGTGCCTTATAAGCTTTAATATAAGAGCACTTCTCAACAAATCAGTACAATCTGTTAATTGTTCTTTGACCAAGAACGAAGTTTGCCATCACCAACTATGATTACCTATGCACCTTTATTTGTGATGTCCTTCTACTTGTTTCAAGTTGAATTATATGAGGAAGTTGTCTACTAGAATGTCTTGTGTGAATTAATAAATGTAATGCTTCTTGTCCGTATTTTAGTTATCGACTCTTCACTCCATAAACATGTGGTCTTATTTACTGAGTTCAGTTTCGCTTGGGGACAAGCGAAGTCTAAGCTTGGGGGGAGTTGATACGTCCATTTTGCATCACTATTTTATATCATAATTTACAGTTATTCATTGATATATTTCGTATTTAGAGGTGATACTTATGTTATTTCACCTATTTTGCATGTTTTATGATTATTGGAGAATCATTCACCGGAGTCAGGATTCTGCTGGAAAAAGCACCGTCATAATGCAATATTTCTGGAGAGCAACAATTGACGGAAATTACACCGAAGATCTTATTTTTCCATAAGAATGAGCTAGCCAGAAGGAGGAGCCGAGGAGGGCCGCCATGGCCCACCCCATAGGCCGGCGCGGGCCCTGCCCTGGCCGCGCCGCCTTGTGGGGAGGGGGTCCACAGCCCCTCTCGGCCTCCTCTCTTTCGCGTACTTCATCTACCCGAAAACCTAAGCTCCAGAGAATAATCGCGAGGAGACACAGCCGCCTCTGCGGGGCGGAAAACACCAGAGAGAAAGAGCTCTCCGGCGGGCAGAAATCCGCCGGGGAAATTCCCTCCCGGAGGGGGAAATCGACGCCATCGTCATCGTCATCGAGCTGGACTTCATTGGGATCATCATCACCATCATCTCCACCATCGACACCGCCATCTCCACCGCTGCATCTCGTCACCGCTGTAACATCTAGGGTTAAATCTTGATTGTCTCATAGGGGAAACTCTCCCGGTATTGATTACTCCTTGTTATTGATGTTATTGAGTGAAACCATTGAACCAAGGTTTATGTTCAGATTGTTATTCATCATCATATCACCTCTGATCATGTTCCATATGATGTCTCGTGAGTAGTTCGTTTAGTTCTTGAGGACATGGGTGAAGTCTAAATTTTAGTAGTGAACTATGTTGAGTAATATTCAATGGTTTGATATTTAAGTTGTGGTGTTATTCTTCTAGTGGTGTCATGTGAACGTCGACTACATGATACTTCACCTTTATGGGCCTAGGGGAGTACATCTTGTATTCGTTTGCTAATTGTGGGGTTGCCGGAGTGACAGCAACATGAACCCCCGTTGGTATATCGATGCAGGAGGGATATCAGGATCTCAGAGTTTAAGGTTGTGGTTAGATTTATCTTAATTACTTTCTTGTATTTGTGGATGCTTGCAAGGGGTATAATCACAAGTATGTATTAGTCCTAGGAAGGGCGATGCATTAGCATAGGTTCACCCACACAACACTTATCAAAACAATGAAGATTAATCAACTATATGAAGCGAAAGCACTAGACTAAATTCCCGTGTGTCCTCAAGAACGTTTGGTCATCATAAGTAAACAAACCGGCTTGTCCTTTGTGCTAAAAAGGATTGGGCCACTCGCTGCAACTATTACTCTTGCATTTTATTTACTTGTACTTTATTTATCTGCTATATCAAAACCCTCTGAATACTTGTCTGTGAGCATTTACAGTGAATCCTTCATCGAAACTGCTTGTCAACACCTTCTGCTCCTCGTTGGGTTTGACACTCTTATTTATCGAAAGTACTACGATACACCCCCTATACTTGTGGGTCATCAGATAGTCATGAAAAATTTGAGTTTGCATGGATAAGCCCGTACATAATCACTGAAGTTATTCCAGGAGGAGCCTACAGAATTAAGGACAAAAAATCGGGCAAAGAAGAAGGAAACCCATGGAACATGGCGCAGCTACGGCGGTTCTACGCCTAGAAGTCCAAGGAATAGAATCTTTGTAAACATACATTGTATCTGAATAGCTCGCAAGTTTTCAGACGCACTCTTTTCTTTTCAGGGCACCGAGTGGGGCTGGAAGGTTTTTAATGAGGCGGGCTTGCGAAGCTGCAATATAGTATGATTGAAATGAAAAATATTGATGGCATCCGATTCTCTTGCAAACAATGATCGGGGGCTTGCACCCGACAAAATCTTCAATATATTCGACACTCGCAAAATACAGAGCCATGGTTTCATTATAAACCTCGCGAAAAAATGCAGTTACGACGAAGAGGGTTATTCACGAGCCCAAGAAAAATCATATGTTGACTTAACTTTACATAAGTTTCGCAATATATACAACATATATACAACTCTCGCAATATACATACTTTATAGCCTGTTTCAGATAAAACACGACAACAGAAAAAGAAGATGAAGATCTATATCAAGTCATCTATGTTTATTCTTTCACCTCCAGCAGGAACATCCAAGGCGTCGGCGTAATGGTATTCCTGGAACAAAGCGGCATCCCACTTTAGAAGATCTTCAATCATTTTCTCGGCAATAGGCGTCACAGCATCGTTGAGCTTGTCGACGTTTTTTCTCCTTCGCTTTAACTTGGCGTGGCAGATATCAATAACACTGTTCAAGTCCAACTTCGGGTAGCAAATTTGCAACCAGATCAAAGCAAACCTGGCGCCGGCCATCAGTTGAGCCTTTACAAAGAAATGAATCTGGTGCATGTTCTCGAACTTGTCCATCAGCTGAGAAAGACCTGCAGGTTGAGGATTCCGAGGAAACATAGCATTGTGCACCATGGCCAACGTGTTGGTGCAGAAGTCACTGCCGCTCTGTTCGGTTAGTCGAAGCAGAACTTCGACTTTTGCATTAACGCGTTGATCTTCGGCAGCGGCGTCTAAGAATGAGCCTGTATGCAACAAGGAAAGCAAAAAGGTGTGAAGGGAGGAAGTACGAAGAAATACAAGAAGGAGAAGGAAAAAGCAGGGTCACCCACCCTACAAATCCTGACTTGCATCAGTCATGAGATCAAGCATATAATCTTCGTGTCGGGTAGCGCGTGAAGCTTCGGCGGTAGCAATCTCTTTTAATTTAAGAGCTTCCTGGGCCTGTTGAAGCGCAGCTCGTTCACGATCCGAAGATTTCCAGGATTAGTCCATAATAACAACAACTTGTCTCTTCATTGACTGAAGCTGTTGTCGAAGCTCACTTAATTCTTGAAATGGGCCAGCACACGAAGAATCATCAACAAAATCATCGACAGGACCTCTTCTCGAATAAGATGTGGCGGTGAAGCATCAGAAGGCCCAGCAGCCGCGGTATAGTTATCAAAAACCAACTGGAAAAAAGAAAGTATCGACATCAATCATTCGGAAAGGAATGCTTTCATTAATCGTCAAGATATTTACATATGCATTACAAAAGTTGACTCCTATTGAGCCGATAAAAGTTGTCACAAGTCATAACTAGAGCGACACCTTCAAAAGGAAAAAAGAAAAAACATAAAGACATGGTGGTCTACTTGACCTCCGTCTTGGCGGTACTAGCAGAGGCAGCATGCTTCGGGCTAAGGAAGGCAAGGATTTTCTTCGAGTGGGGTTTGGCATCCTTCACCAACGCATTCCACTTCTCCTTGTTCATCTTTTCGGGATTGCCAACCTTTTCCGAATCGACTTCTTGTTGGCTGTTGGCAACCAATGCAGTGGTCCCCTCAACCCCAATCTTCAGGTTGTCTTGTCGATAGGCCAGCGCAAGATCTTCCTTGGGAAGGAAACGCTTGACAAGCTTAGAGAAAATCTGCGGCTGCGTTTTCTTGGGGAAGAAATGAGGGAAGAGGTGTGTGAAGGCAGCACGTGCATCGGAAATATTGGTGCGCGCCAAATCTCCTTGCAACTCGACGATTGAGAGGGTGTCGAGAAGACGATCCTCCTCAGCTTCATGCAATTTGAATTCTTCACCCATTCTTCCTGCTGGAACAAAATACGAGTTCATCAATATGCAGAGAACCAAATCAAGATACGCTTACAGACAAAGGAAAAAACTTACTGACGAAGCACCGATTTTGGGTGTCCAACCGATCTATTATGGCTTGTTCGCGCTCGATTTGTTGAGCAATCTTGTCGCTCAACGCATTTTCAGCATTGTTGAGCCGTTGGCGAAGATCTTCGACGGCAGCAGCATCGGCTTCAGCCTTTTCGCGAGCTTTTTCACTGAGCTCTAGCTTAGCCGCAAGAGCGTCAGCGCGTTCTTCGGCTTGGCGCAGCACAACTGACAAAAAAGCCAAGGATGAACACTCATTACCATAGGATAAAAGTAGGTGAGTCAAAAAAGCGAGTTATCAAAAATAGCGGACTTACTTTTCAAGGCATCAACTTCATTACAGAACCCAATAGATTGGGAGCCGGGACGGATGAAGTGCTCCACCAGAGGCTGTCGAAACGCAGAATTGAAAAGAAATTCAGAAAAGGACAATCAGGTCAGGAGAGTAAAAATCGGCACAAAAGGGAAAAAACGACAAGCGGCACCAAAATAGCACACCAAGGAAACTTACATCATCGAGGAACTCCCGATGACAATTGCGTGAACATCGCCAACCCCGATCTTTGCTCTTTTCGGTGAAGGTGCTCGGGGGCTAGACGGCGGAGTCGAAGTCTCCATGTTCTGTTGAGGGGGAGATGAAGATTCCGCGGCAGTGCGGTTTTCTTCGGAAAGAATCATCGTATTGGACGTGCTCGTAGGAGCAGCGCCGTGAACTGCGGGTTCTTCCTTTTCTCCCTCCTCGGAGCTACAAATATAGAAAAATCAGCATGCCGAAGGAAAAAGAGTTGGACAAAAAATAACAATAAAGAAACTTACGAGCTGACGGAGCCAACGTCATCGTAAGGGTTAAAGGCACCCTCGTCTTCAGGTGAAGCTTCTTCGGCAGGTGACCCAGTGGGTTTGGAGGTGCCGGAATCTTCAACTTCACCTCTCTTCCTATTGCTCCTTGGAGAGACGGCGAGAGGAGGAGAGACGGAGCAGCCAGATTCAAAAGGATCTGACTCACTCTCTTTTTCGGAGGAAGCCGCGAATTTGTGAGATCCTGGGACTTCACTCTCAGGACGAGAGGATTCTTCCGAGTCGTCGGTGACAACAGCTTGCTCATCCACCTCTCCACCTCCAGGAAGGGGGGGGAAGAGAAGATAGGACTTGGTGGTTCTGCAAAAGCAAGATCAATGTAAATATACAAGAAAAATAAGGAAGTAGTCGAAAAACAGAAGTACAACTCGAAGAAAATGCTACTTACTTCGGGAAGGGCGTGGCTACCAGTGTATGGTTCCACGCGACAAGAGGATGGAACCTCGTGTTTCTTGCTTAAGTAGGAAAAACGTCGGATGAGCATTTCCAAATCCTTCACGGAGAGATCTTTGGACAAGCGATCAGCGTCTTTCTCGCCAGAATACATCCAAAGGGGGTTCTTGCGAGCCTGCAGGGGCTGCACCCTGATCCTAAGGAAATACGCAGTTATCTGAACACCCGACAGTTCTTCACTGTGGGTGTTCTGGAGTTGGTGGAAGCGTTTCATCAAGGCTTCAGTATCTGCCTTTTCCTCGGATCGGCGTCTGAGAATTTCTTCGGCACCGTCAAATGGAGCGATGCCGTACTCGTACTCGTCCTGGACGTACAACCACCTCCTACGCCACCCTTGGACAGAGTCGGGTAATTTGACGTCGAAGTAGTCAACGTCGGGTCGGACGCATATGCAAACGCCGCCCACGTTGTAGACGGCGTTGCGGGAGTTGTTGCGCCGGAGATAGAAAATGTGTTTCCACATGCCCCAATGAAGAAGGGTCTCGACGAAGCACTCGCACAATGTGATGAAAATCGAGATGTGGAGGATGGAGTTAGGAGTCAGTTGGTGCAGCTGAATCCCGTAAACAAATAGAAGGCCACGAAGGAACTCGTGGATAGGAGTGGAAAGGCCGCGAATGAGGTGGTCGATAAAAGTTACCCAGTATCCAATCGGTGGACGCGGGAAGCTCTCGTCGCCGGGGAAGATCAGCGAGTCCTGCTTCTTCAGCAGGCCTAGCATCTTGAGGGTCTTCTGGTCTTGGTTTGAGATCATGGATCTCTCCCATCCAGAGATCTCCATCTTGTTCGTCGGCGTGTTGGTCCCTGGAGCGGTGTGTTTGGTCAGCTTCCTGCGCGGCGGCATGAAAACGAGCTTTGGTGGAGAAGGAGGATGATTAGAAGCATGAGCGTGAGGAGCTTGGGGACGGCAATGGCGGAACTGGAGAGAGGAGTAAGATGAGCGGCGCAGTGAAGGGGGAAATGAGGACGAAGAGGCAGCTTTATAGCGAGGAACCAATCCGTCGCACCGTTGGATGAAGAAGAAATGGATCTTACTTTTTACGCGTGTCAACAAGGGTATAACCGTCTTTTCAGTGGGAAGTTACTGGACAGGTGTTACGGCGCGCGTGCCGGAAATTGCGGAGGACGTGTGTCCCCCACTTGTGCAACGTGTCAATCACGCAGAGCTTTGGACCCACGTTTCAGAGAAGTGACAGGAGCCGCAGTTTCCCAGGGAGGTAATCGTGGCAATCGTCAGCAATGACGTCATAAAAAAAAAGTAAACATCGAGTGGCTTTGTTCAAAATAGTGATGCAGAAAATTCGAGTCATTTAACAAAGAAACTTCGGGAGCCTATGACCAAATCCGAGGATTTAGACATATGCTCGGGGGCTACTCTTATCAGAAGAATTGTTCAAGTTTCTGATAAGAGAATAAGTTGAAAGAAAAAATATAGAGATGCTTGTGGTAGCAAAGGTTGAGCCTACAGACAAGTATAAATACTTGCCTGTAGCCTCGGGGGCTACTCCCATCGGGAGCGCTGGTCGCGCACCCGATAAAATGTGCAGAAAAAGAGATTGACAAAGACAAAATATAAGACGAACAATTATCGTCGTACATCTTCGAGTTACATATAACTCGTCATGTACTCCCATCGGGAGAATCAAGATATTATCATTATATAACTCGAGAAAATTGGCTATTCCAACAGCCGATAAAGGTACTCGACAATATATTCCTAGAGCGCGTCCGCCGCGGTAAAACCTCTGGATGCCGTAAAACTTTACGAAGGTAAGACCCCAGGTTCTGTCCTGTGTGGCGTGGTATCGCACCCGAGTGCGCTCTGCTACTTTTTTCCATATCAACATATGCGAAGAAAACTTCCTAGCGGACGCGCTATGGATCTTGTAAATTCGACTGGAATTCGATTCATGAGTAAGTCCTGAAGCGGCACATGTCGAATTACGCCAGTATTCCGGGGTCATGTCCAGGGACTTGACCTTGAAGTAGGTTTTTGCGGGTTTGCCACGAGAGCAGTTAACTGGTACCTGATCCATCAGATGAACCAGCCCCATTCTCCATTATCCATGTACAAAATACGTATGTCTCGAATAAATTGTTATGATAATCCGAATAATTTATGGATGAATTGTATGATGGAGATTTTACTCGACTCTACGATTCAAGCAAAATCTCGGGGGCTACTAACATAGGCATCCCGGATGGGCTTGCCGAAGAAGGTACCCGGGATTTATTGAAGGCCCACGACCCGAAGATTATGAAGCCCGGAAGCCCATTAGAGCATCGACTATGGTAAAGAGAGATAGATTAGGGATAAAGAGACTTGTGATTCTATGGGATGAACTCAGAGAGTCTCCCAGTATTTGTAACTTGTGTAACACGGAATCCTCGGCTCCGCCTCCTATATAAGGGGGATTCGAGGGACAAAGAAAGGATCGATTTCATTGTCAACACAACCCTAGTTTTTAGGAGTCAAGCACCTTTTCGGCTGAAACCTTCGAGATCTACTTGCCCTCTACTTTCCGCGAAACCCAAGTCTACAACTTGTAGGCATTGAAAAGTTAATACTTTGTCACCCTTGTCATTCCATTTGCTTTGGTATTTCAAAATGCCGATGATTAGAATGTTCGGTCACTACACTCGGGGGCGGCGCCAGTGAGGCTGGTGCGATGGCACAAATATCAATCTCTTGTGCATCCTACTTGGTCTCACTGACGCCGCCCCTGAATGTTAATATTTGTTCCGACCAACAATGTATGAGGCATTCCATTTAGTTCATACTACTTGTATCGTATTTGAGTTTGCTCTTATTCGTTGCAAAGATCTATGAGTGTGCACTAATGTTTCGTTGGCTTGTGCATATATGCGGTGACCCAGCGTACCACTGCATGGTGTAGTACACAAGTCGTTGACATAACACAAGTGAAACACCGTCCCGCTCATATTACATCCCTCAGAGTGGTACAACAGAAAAATATGTGAGTCCAAGGTATGTCTATAGAAGGATACACAACTGTTTACAGAAGATCAACACAGCCTCCTACTTTATAGTGAGGTAAAACTTCAAATAAATCTCCAGAAGGACGACTCGTAGTCTAACTTGTTGCTAACCCTAGCTCTATAGATAAATGGCTTGCTACAGAACTCTAGCTACTTAGGTGCTAGGATTAGGGAAATGTTCCCTTCTATTACTAGTCTATGTTTCCACTTTAACTGATGCAGAAGTTGACTCCATTGACTTCTTTGATTGGATTCTTCATTTTGTTGCAGTTAACTCCTTTGTCTTCGAGTTCCATGGTAGTTTATCCTCCAGTGCCTCCATAGCTAAGCAGGGGATTTAAGAGTGGGATGAGTACGAGCGTACTCAACAAGTTCATATTAGGAAATAGGTGTATCATGCACTAGATACAGCCACAGACCAGAAAGTCATAGGCAATGCAAGTTTTCGTAAACATTTCTTCAAAAGGTTTATTTTATTCTGAAAACTATGCCCGTTAGTCTTCACAGGTTGACTAGAACTTCATGGAGTTCCTTTCCTGCCGCGTTCGCAATTCCCTTCCCGTAACAGGGAGTGGCAGCCACAATTCGATACCCTCTGTAGAGGTGCGTTACTTTCCCCATAAGAGAACTTATCCTTGATACCAACCGGGTGCGCTTTCCCGTCCACACTTCCTTGGTGTGGGGCCAGGTGTAAGGTCCAAGCCAATCACTGCCTTCTCCGCGACCCTGCAAACCCACCCTTTTGTCCATCCGTACACCCCTGGTAGACATCTCCCGATCATACGGCTTTACCCCCGGTGTACTATGGACAATCCTTCATAGACGGTAGAGCCTCTCATCCACACGGATGGGGATTTTAAAGGATTTCCCAACCTACGACAGTGTTCTCCCAACACCCCGCCAGGCTCTATCAAGTCCGTTGGCGTGCAGGAGGGAAAAGATACAGTTGACTTCCCCAGAGCCATTATAGATCTTATGGTCAACGCAAAATGTACGACGCTAGAATCACTAGATGGCATTGGTACTTAGTCCTAGATGAGTAGTACCCTTGCAATGGAACCTCCACCAATCAACACATACCATGGTTCCATTGCCCACCACATAGTCATATTCATAATTATAAAATAATATTTTGCTTTTCAATGCATGAGTGATAAGTATAGTACTTTGCATATAGTTTGATAAAAATAATCAAATGACATGAGCAAGCGATGAACTTGCCTTTCTTGACTACAAGATTATGCAGGCAAAAGCTTCGATACGTGAGAACTCCAAATTCTGAAATACCAGCATTGTCCGGTAAGGACAATGTTTAAAGAACTGGCAAAGATGCTATAATGCATAGTATGAGATGCAAACGTCCCGACCGTAACCTAACCTTGATGATTTAGGATGTAAGAGTTGTAAAGTTTTCTTTAGAGTGTGTTGCACTTTTAAGATGGTTCTCAAACAAGGTTCTTATTAGGGTTAGTGATATGAATAACATAAGCAAGTAATATGATGCAACATAACAATTATACACACAAAGGATAGTAGTGGAACAATATGTAAAGAACAGTTGTCAATTTTAAGTTCTACAGGACATGGTTGATGATTACTTATATTATACTTCAAAAGAATAACTTTTGAAGAACAGGTTAATTAAGAAATAATAAGTATAAATAAGAACTATGGTTTCTATGGTTGGATTGACATCTGTACTTCAAAAGAATAACTTTTGAAGAACATGATTGATAAAGAATAAAATTACTACAACTAGGAGCTAAGTGCTTCTAGGGTTTACTATTGAATTCACTTAATTTTTAATAGGGACTAGTTGGATTCTTAAATAGAATGGGTTTATATGTAGCAAATATTGGTAGGTTCAATACTATGGTTGCTCCTAAGCATCATATCCAAGGATGGTTATCAATATGGTTCCATAAGTTAGCCACTAGGGTTTAATATGGATTTACATTTGTTTTACTAAATACTCACTAATGGTTTCTAAACTAGGTGGCTTATTATCTTCTTAAGTAGGGTTTAGTTGAATAGGAGCATGTGATGTGAATTGCTACACAAGATTGGCATTAGGGTTCATCATTATGGTTCTATTAGGGTTTGATGGTTGAGTTTGATTTCAATGGTGTGATACTAGGTATGAGGATCAATGGTGCTAACATATTAACAAGCTAGGGTTTATACCTAGGTGGCTCTAATTGGTTATATAAGGTTTATCAAAAATATATAAGACCTGAAATAATGACTTCATGTGAATTGTCCTAGTTTTATTTTAGTAGATCACAAACATGGATTCATTTGTTTCTAATTAAGGTTCTCAATGTAAAGATAAAGGTTACATGATCACATGGAATTAAACAACTAGGGTTTTAGAACAATTTAGGATGAACACATAAAATAATAGGATCAAGGTCTTTGGTTTATATTAGAATTAGTGTTTCTACATTGGGATACAATTCTTGAAATGGTTAAATAAGCAATATAGGTGTGGTCACTGATTACTTTGAAACAAAATTAATAATGGTTTGACATTTTATTAATTTTCACAAGAATTAATAATTAGGGTAACTCCTATTTAGGTTTAATTCAGAAATTAGGGTTTAACAATTGTTATTAGGTTTTTAAAATACTTAACTTGTTAACTAAAGATGTTTAAATAACCAAGTTTTGAATTTACCAAATTAATATTAGTTGTTAGCACTTTCTTGTTTGATTATTAATTAAGAAAATGAGAAATACTAATTTGCAAATTAGGGTTTATGAACTATCACTAATATTTAAGTGAATGCCATTATGGTAGAGAAAATTAATCCTAACATTTTACTTACTTACTTAATAGTTAAAGTTTAATTTTGATACTTAACTAATTTATTGAATTCAAATTGGGTTTTTGAATAATTGAAAAGGCATAATTAATAAAGCTAAAAATAAGTAAAATTTTATTTTGACACACATTTTTATTTTATATTTTATTTGGATAGAGTTTATTTTTGTGAGCATTTTGATATATTATTTATATTTTTCTAAGCTAAAATTAATTTTATCTATTTCTGCAAAGTTTCATATATTTTCTGGTTTCAAAATTAAACTAAAATACTAGATGTACCGGTTCACACACTAGCTACAGAGACTGGCCCGTGGGGTCAGGTCCAGCGTGGCAGCCACGTGAGCACGACCGAGTCAAAAAATGCAGCGAGGGCCCACGGCCACGTCGGCCTTGCCGGCGGCTTAACGCCAGCGGCCAGAGGGTGACCGCGGCGCTGGTTTAGGGCCCCCCGAGATGGGCGGACGGACGCTATCGAACCAGAAGACCACCACAAACCTAATGGTGTCCCTAGAACCACGAAATAGCCACCCGAGCTAGCGTCGGCAAGCTCTACTGCGGCGGCCATCTCCGGCGAGCTAGCCAAAATAGCCTACAGGCGATGCTAGAGGGCAGTAATAAGGTCTATCGACGAGGATTCTTACACTGAAGCTCGTGGTGTGGTCGACGGAGGCCCTGGTGGTCGGAGAAGGGCTCGAAATCACCGATACCGACGAACGTCTGCGAGGAAAAACTCCAAAATTGGCTCGATTCCGTTGTTCCCCCTTCGATTCCTTCCACCCAGAGGATCAGTGGGCTGACGTGCTTCCCCTCGCCTACTAAATGGAGCTTGGGGTGGTCTCCAACGATGGCGTCGTGATGAACCCCGGCGGACTATGGTGGTTCACTGAGAGAGATTGAGAGGCAGGGAAGGCTTGGAGAGTGGAGGCTAGGGTTCAGAATCCTTCGGAGATCATCCTAGTGCCTTTATAGTGCACGACAAGGTCTAGAGGGATTGGGCCACTATAACACCCCAACTTTTGCAACCTTGTTTAATTGTCCGTAATGCAAAAAATTAGGGGGAACAAAAACTTTTTCTATAAACTAATTAGATGAATTGTCTTGATCTGTTTGTTTATATGAATTGCTTTGATCTGCTGGTAGATGAATTGTCTTGATTTGCTTGTTCAGTTTTGTCTTGAGCTACCTCAAAGAACAACACCTCTAGTGGTAAAATCATCCTCTAATTCAAAACATGGGAGCATCTACCCCTTAATACATCCTTCTCTCTTACCCTAGTCAAAAACCCTAAGGCATCATAAATTTGGCTAAGTCCCAAAATCTGTTTAAGGTTCCATTTTGGAACCCCTGGATTAAGCTACCCCTTGCCATCTAAGGCAATGCACTTGGTCCTAGACCTACCTTATCATGAGCACTTCCCAACCATGTCCTTGCCTTGAACCAAATCTTTCTTATACCCACTTATCCTTGATGATTTTGAAGCCAAGTCAATAAGATGTTTTGGCAGGCTTAAAATGTTCCAACTTTGGCAGTTGTTTCTTAAACACCCACAACTGTTATTGGTGATCTCAATGCATGGATCTCATCTATGCAACACCCTCTACAACTTCCACGTCGTGCATGTCCCATGCAACCCTTGAAATTCTTATATTCACTTGACCTTCTACCCTATCTAGTGTTACACCACTAGATCCCATTTTCAACTTCCATACCTTGTCTTCTTTTAATTGATGTCCTAATCTTCAAACACCTTGGTGTGAAAATGATATCCATACTAGGAGATCATCACATACCCTTGAGTTCTTACTCTCCTAAAAATTTATTTACTTTTCTTTCTCCCAAAATCCCTAAAACCCTAATGCTTTCCTCTCTAGTTTCCTCACAAAACTATTTCTAGTTTTATCAAACCTTTTCAAATAATTTTCTCAAATAAAATAGGGAATGAGAGTGGAATTTAAAATCACCTTATTTCCATCCAAAAATAAATTATGTATAATTATTCTCTTGTTTTATTTTGTTTTCACAAATATAGATGTTAATGGTATACATGCCTTTTTCTTGCACTTTGCTTTACCAAGTAATTTTTTTAGAAAGTTCCACTTAGCCTTATCATGCAAATAGTCCTTTTCCATTCAAAATATCATCTTGGTTACTTTAAATTTTCTCAAAGGCAAGACCAAAATTCAAAATTCGATCAACTCTCATATAATTTTTGAAGACCATTCCTCAACCACATCTCTCTCAACTATTCTTTAACATCATCATCTAACCATCTCCCTTGGTCCAAGTATGTTTAGCAAAGGAGATAGCCGGCCATGCCAATTTGGCGCATGCACAATACCTTCCCATCTCTCTCTCTCTCTCACTTTACTTTTAACTTGATCACCTCAAGTCCATCTCTTGACCTCTCCATCCTCAGCACGTCCTAGACAATGAGCATGACCAACTTGGATTCACTCATGCTCACTCAAACTTGGCCAAGGAGAGAAGGGCCGGCTATGCATGCTTGTCTTGTGGATGCATATGCCACTAGTTTTCCTCTCAATATCTCTATCTCTCTCTCACATATCTTGCCCACCCAGTGGTTATCCACGACCTGCAACCCTACCCTGCTCCCCTAATCAGCCCTACACAATCCCTCCACCATCATTGCTCTTCTTCTCCTTCCCAATGCCATTGAGTGGCATAGGCCTTGACCCAAACGTCCTAGACCTGCACCCTGGCACCTGTAACCTTGTCCAGCACCAAGCCCTGGATTCCTGGAGCCCCTTAATGCTTTCCCCTCGTGCCCCAATGCCCCCAGCACCTCTGCCCAACCATGCCAACCTGGTGGTCACCACGTCTTGGTCAAGAAGAAAACGAATGCCCCAGCGCCCGAGGCTACGCCATGATAAAGGCCTGGCATCCCTCTCCCCTAGGTTCTTGCTCCCGAGGCTCGCCCTACCTTGCAGAAGCCACACCATGCCCGCTCTTGGACATGGTCACCATGTCGGGTGCACCAAGCCCACCGTGAGACGCCCCGGGGCTATAAAAGCCGCCCTGCTGATACGTCCATTTTGCATCACTATTTTATATCATAATTTACTATTATTCATTGATATATTTCATATTTAGAGATGATACTTATGTTATTTCATCTATTTTGCATGTTTTATGATTATTGGAGGATCGCGCACCGGAGTCAGGATTCTACTGGAAAAAGCGCCGTCAGAATGCAATATTTCGGAAGATCAACAATTGACGGAAATTATATGAAAAATCCTATTTTTCCAGAAGACGAAGGGAGCCAGAAGGGGGAGCCGAGGAGGGCCGCCGTGGGCCCACCTCATAGGCCGGTGCAGGCCAAGGCCTGGCCGCGCCGCCTTGTGAGGAGGGGGCCCACAGCCCCCTCTGGCCTCCTCTCCTTCGCGTACTTCTTCGTCCCGAAAACCTAAGCTACGGAGGATAGTCGCGAAGAGTCACAGCCGCCTCTGCGGGGCGGAAAACACCAGAGAGAAAAGAGCTCTCCGGCGGGCAGGAATCCACCGGGGAAATTCCCTCCCGGAGGGGGAAATCGACGCCATCGTCACCGTCATCGAGCTGGACATCATCTCCATCATCATCACCATCATCTTCATCATCATCACCGCCATCTCCATTGCTGCACCTCGTCACCGCTGTAACGATTTGGGTTGGATCTTGATTGTTTGATAGGGGAAACTCTCCCGGTGTTGATTTCTACTTGTTATTGATGCTATTGAGTGAAACCATAGAACCAAGGTTTATGTTCAGATTGTTATTCATCATCATATCACCTCTGATCATGTTCCATATGATGTCTCGTGAGTAGTTCGTTTAGTTCTTGAGGACATGGGTGAAGTCTAAATGTTAGTAGTGAATTATGGTTGAGTAATATTCAATGTTATGATATTTAAGTTGTGGTGTTATTCTTCTAGTGGTGTCATGTGAACGTCGACTACATTATACTTCACCTTTATGGGCCTAGGGGAATACATCTTGTACTCGTTTGCCAATTGCGGGGTTGCCGGAGTGACGAAAACCTAAACCCCCGTTGGTATATCGATGCGAGGAGGGATAGCGAGGATCTCGAGTTTAAGGTCTGTGGTTAGATTTATCTTAATTACTTTCTTGTATTTGTGGATGCTTGCAAGGGGTATAATCACAAGTATGTATTAGTCCTAGGAAGGGCGGTGCATTAGCATAGGTTCACCCACACAACACTTATCAAAACAATGAAGATTATTTAGCTACATGAAGCAAAAGCACTAGACTAAATTCCCGTGTGTCCTCAAGAACGTTTGGTCATTATAAGTAAACAAACCGGCTTGTCCTTTGTGCTAGAAAGGATTGGGCCACTCGCTGCAATTATTTCTCTCGCATTTTACTTACTCGTACTTTATTCATCTGCTATATCAAAACCCCCGAATACTTATCCGTGAGCATTTACGGTGAATCCTTCATCGAAACTGCTTGTCAACACCTTCTGCTCCTCGTTGGGTTCGACACTCTTATTTATCGAAAGTACTACGATACACCCCCTATACTTGTGGGTCATCAAGACTATTTTCTGGCGCCGTTTCCGGGGAGTGAAGCGCTATTGGTAAGTGGAATTGGTAAGGGGAACTTTTACTGTTTGTGCTGATTTTATTTCTGCCTGCTGCTATAATTCATTATGGAGAGATCTTCTCTTGAATTCCTATTTCGAAAATCTACTACTACTGCAAAGGTAGTGGATGAGGCGCCAGGTGAGAAAGAGGTCCCATACAAAATACCTATGAAAATTATTGAACGTGTTGTGGATAACCGCTGTGAAGGGGATGGAACTGTCCATCCTGGTGATCATTTACTGTTTCTACATGAATTATGCGGGTTATTCAAATGTGCAGGTATTGCTATGGATGAAGTTAGAAAGAAACTATTCTCTATATCGCTGTCTGGTAAAGCGGCGCATTGGTATAAATTGCTGAAGAATGGTGATTCTCTTGATTGGGAGGACATTGTGCCCTTATTCTATTCTAAATTCTATCCTCCAAGTGAAATTCACAAAGATCAGAACCGCATATATAATTTCTGGCCTCATGATGGAGAGAGTATTGCCCAAGCATGGGGGAGATTGAAGTCTTTAATGCTCAAATGCCCCATTCATGAGCTTCCTGGTAATGTTATCATTGATAATTTCTATGCAAGACTTTCTTTTCAAGACAAGACCTTGTTGGATACTTCTTGTTCTGGATCATTTACACGCAACAAAGAAGAGTTTAAAAGGGACCTTCTTAATCGGATTCAGGAGAATACTGAAGGATGGGAGAACGACAAAGATAGAGAGTCAGGTATAAACTATGATTATAAATGCATTGAAACTTTTATGGATACTGATAAATTTCGTAATATGAGTGCTACTTATGGTCTTGATTCTCAAGTTGTTGCAAATTTTTATAGAGCCTTTGCCTCTCATTATGAATTGCCTAAGAAGAATTTTGATAAGTATCATGAACCGTATAAAGATAAAATTGATTCATCTATAAACAAATGTGTTGTAATTGAAACTGTTGATCATGTTATTCCTAAAGCTTATATTGAAAAAACTCCTTTTCCTGCTAAAATGAAGGAGTATTATGTTATAAATAGTGCGGTTAGTAAAAGTGAAAAGAAACCTATAGAACCTGAAGAACAAATAAAAGTTGAACCTGCTATTGCAATAGTTAAAGATCTTGTGACTGAAAATGTGGAAGATGGTCATATTATTTTCTGTGAAGATGCTTCTAATATTGTTTCGCATCCTAATAAGTCTAGGAAAACTAGTGTTCCTATGCTATCTGTTAGAATTGGTGATCATTGTTATTATGGTTTATGCGACATTGGCGCAAGTATTAGTGCCATTCCTTATGAGCTTTATACGGAGATCATGCATGAAATTGGTTCTTGTGAACTTGAAGATATTGATGTGGTTATTTGGCTAGCTAATAGAGAAACTATCTCTACAATTGGTATTGTTCGAGATGTGGAAGTTTTATGTGGTAAGATTAAATATCCTGCTGACTTTTTGGTACTTGGGTCTGCTGCTAGTAAGTATTGTCCTATCATTTTTGGTAGACCTTTTCTAAATACTTGTGGAGCTGTTATAGATTGCAAGAAGGAGAAAATTTTGACTAAATTTGCTGGTGAATCTTATGAGTTTAATTTCTCTAAATTTGCCAAAACTCCGTATAAAGCTGATTCGCCTAATAATGATTTTAGAGTTGAACAGTGTGCGTCTATTGCTCTTGCTCCTAATAATCCTTTGCAGCAACATTTGGAGGATAGTGAGAGCGAAGTCTTTAGGGAAGAAAGAAATGAGCTTGATGAAATTTTCCTTCGTCAACCTATTCTTAAACATGACTTGCCGGTTGAAGATTTAGGTACAACACCACCACCAAAGGAAGATCCCGTTTTCGATTTAAAACCATTACCTGATAATCTTAAGTATGCTCATATTGATGATAAGAAAATATATCCTGTTATTATTAGCTCTAAACTTTCAGAGATTGAGGAAGAAAGGTTACTGGAAATATTGAAGAAACACCGAGGAGCTATTGGCTACACTCTTGATGATTTGAAGGGGATTTCTCCCTCTATTTGCCAACATGCCATCAACATGGAAGATGATGCAAAGCCTGTTGTTGAACATCAACGTCGTCTAATTCCTAAGATGAAGGATGTGGTAAGGAATGAGGTATTAAAACTTCTTGAAGCTGGTATTATATATCCTATTGCTGATAGTAGATGGGTTAGTCCTGTGCATTGTGTTCCTAAGAAAGGAGGAATGATTGTTGTGCCTAATGATAATGATGAGCTCATCCCTCAAAGAGTAGTTGTAGGGTATAGAATGTGCATTGATTATCGAAAAGTTAATAAGGTTACTAAGAAAGATCATTACCCTTTACCCTTTATTGATCAAATGTTAGAAAGGTTGTCTAAAAATACTCATTTTTGCTTTCTTGATGGTTATTACGGCTTTTCACAAATTGCTTTGTTAAAACTAAAGATCAAGAGAAAACCACTTTCACTTGTCCCTATGGAACTTATGCTTATAGACATATGCCTTTTGGTTTATGTAATGCTCCTGCTACTTTTCAAAGATGCATGTCTGCTATTTTTCATGGCTTTTGCGAGAATATTGTAGAGGTATTCATGGATGATTTTTCTGTCTATGGGAATTCTTTTGATAATTGCTTGCGAAACCTTGATAAAGTTTTGCAGAGATGTGAAGAAACTAACCTTGTTATTAATTGGGAGAAATGCCACTTTATGGTTAATGAAGGAATTGTATTGGGGCATAAAATTTCCGAGAGAGGTATTGAAGTTGATAGAGCTAAAGTTGAAGCAATTGAGAAGATGCCCTATCCTAGGGATGTTAAAGGTATTCGTAGTGTTCTTGGTCATGCTGGGGTTTATAGGAGATTTATTAAAGATTTCTCCAAGATTTCAAAGCCTCTTACTAATCTTCTTCAAAAAGATGTACCTTTTGTTTTTGATGATGATTGTAAGGAAGCTTTTGAAACTCTAAAGAAAGCCTTAACAAGCTGCTCCTGTAGTTGAACCTCCCGATTGGAACTTACCTTTTGAAATTATGTGTGATGCTAGTGATTTTCTTGTAGGCGCTGTTCTTGGACAGCGAGTAGATAAAAAATTGAATGTTATTCATTATGCTAGTAAGACTCTTGATGCTTGCTCAAAGAAATTATGCTACAACTGAAAAAGAATTGTTAGGCTGTAGTCTTTGCTTGTGACAAGTTTAGATCCTATATTGTCGATTCAAAAGTCACGATTCATACTGATCATGCTGCAATTAGATACCTTATGACAAAGAAAGATGCTAAGCCAAGGCTTATTAGATGGGTACTTCTTTTGCAAGAATTCGATTTACATATTATAGATAGGAAAGGTGCTGATAATCCTTTTGCTGACAATTTGTCTAGATTGGAAAATATTACTTATGATCCTGTTCCTGTTAATGATAGTTTTCCAAATGAACAATTGGCTGTAATAAAGGTGAACTCGCGAGATAGTCCTTGGTATGCTGATTATGCTAACTTTATTGTATCCAAGTACTTGCCTCCAACCTTTTCAGCTCAGCAAAGGAGGAAATTCTTTTATGACTTGAGGCATTATTTTTGGGATGACCCACACCTATATAAAGAAGGAGTGGATGGTAGTATGCGAAGATGTGTTCCCGAATATGAACAACAAGAGATATTGAGTAAGTGTCATGGTAGTGCTTATGGAGGACATCACGCCGGAGATAGAACCGCACAAAAGGTTCTACAATCAGGTTTTTATTGGCCAACTCTCTTCAAAGATGCAAGAAAGTTTATTTTATCTTGTGATGAATGTCAAAGGGTTGGTAATATCTCCAGACGCAATGAAATGCCTATGAATTATACTCTTGTTATTGAACCATTCGATTGTTGGGGATTTGACTTCATGGGTCCTTTCCCTTCTTCAGAAGGTAACACTCATATTCTTGTCGCTGTTGATTATGTTACTAAATGGGTGAAGCTATACCCACAAAAAGTGCTGATGGTGAGACCTCTTTAAAAATGCTTTTAGATATTATTTTTCCTAGATTTGGAGTACCTAGATATATTATGACTGATGGAGGTTCTCATTTTATTCATGGTGGTTTTAGAAAATCTCTTGCTAAATATGGTATTAATCATAGGATTGCTTCCGCTTATCATCCTCAAACTAGTGGGCAAGTAGAATTATCAAATAGAGAGATTAAATCTATTTTGGGAAAGACTGTTAATAAATCTAGAAAGAACTGGGCTATTAAATTGAAAGAAGCATTATGGGCTTATAGAACTGCTTATAAAAATCCTATGGGTATGTCACCGTATAAAATGGTTTATGGGAAAGCTTGTCATTTACCTTTAGAACTAGAGCACAAAGCTTATTGGGCTGTAAGAGAACTAAATAAAGATCCTAAACTTGCCAGGTAAGAAAAGGTTGCTACAATTGAGTTCTCTAGATGAATGGAGAAGTGAAGCTTATGAAAATGCTAAACTCTTTAAAGAGAAAGTTAAGAAATGGCATGATAGAAGAATTATCAAAAGAGAATTTAATGTTGGAGATAAAGTCCTATTGTATCGGTCTCGTCTCAGATTCTTTGCAGGGAAATTGCTCTCAAAATGGGAAGGACCATATGTCATTGTGGAGGTGTATCGTTCAGGGGCAATTAAAATTAGCTCTCTGCAAGGTGATGCCACACAAGTAGTGAATGGACAAAGACTCAAGCATTATATCTCTGGAGATTCTTATGATGAAGATGTTGATGTTATTCAAGTGGTAACTCCGGAAGCTTTCATCAAAGGTCAAATTGACAGTTCTGCAGAGTTCGACTTTGAATAGGTAACAGTACTGGTAATAAAAAGTTCGCGTTTAACTTTCCGAACTATGTTTTTGCTATTTTCGGAAAATATGAAAAATTACGAGATCGAAACGGAGTGGAGGAGACGCACGAGGGCGTGCCACCATAGGCCGGCGCGGGCCCCAGCCTGGCCGCGCCGCCCTATGAGGAGAGCCCCTCGGTGTCCCTCTCCGACTCTTGTTCGACCTGGTACTTTCCTTCTGTCGTGAAAATTTCTGCTTTATAATCCCCCGGACCCCTGGAGGTCCGTATATCGTTTTCTCGTCGTGTTTTGTTTCGAGTTGTTTTCTTCCAGGATCTGCTTCGGATCTAGAGCCACCATGTCTTCGTCGGGAACTCCGAAGGACAGTTTCTTTGAGGACGTCGTCAACCCATACATGAACGAGCTGAAGATGCACCCCAAGGAATTGCTGCTCGTAGATGGAGAGTTGCAGATCAAAGATGTCCAGGGTCCTAAAGGAGAAGGAAGCTTGGAAGCCAGGGTGGAGAAACTAGAACAAGAGGTATTCAACTACAAGAAGATGGCTGAGCGTGAAGTGGACATCTTCCACAAGATTGTGTCCGAACTTATTGACGGACACAAGAAGGAGACTGCAAAGTTGTGGGATGATATCTTCTCGCTTCACGACATTACCAACAAACTCCAAGCTCAATTCTATGATGTTCAGAATCAAAACTGTGAGTATGAAAACAGGTTTAAACACATAAGTCACGCTGCTAGTTTCAGGATTCCGGAGACCAAGATGTCGTTTGTTGATGGAGAGCCTCTTCCTTGGAAGTCTGATAAGGGGAAGGATTCACCATCATCACCGAAGAAGTAATTCATCATCGGTATTGGCATCCCCTTGGTTTGTTCCAAGCTTGGGGGAGTGTCGCGGTATCACATCATCACTATCTTTTACCTTTTTATTATCAAGTAGTGTCATATCATGAGTAGGGAAGTTATCATATAAGATAGTTTGCAGAATGGAAGTATCTCTCTTTAGTTGGTTATCTATGTATCCCTTGGTGTGAGTTATCGTTATGGAATATTAATGAGAAGTTTTATCATTTACATATTGCACATCTTATTTTAGTTTGCAATCTCTATTATGTGATTGATCTTGTTGTTAGTATTGATATCACTTTGGGAGCATCAAGTAAATCTATTTGGTTTTGGCAAACTTAGCATTGGTCAATAGCAACAACACTTTGAGTTTAAGAAGAAAAGAGGGAATACATGTAGATATGTTAGTTCATTATACTTCTTTGTTGATTAACTATGAGCTTGGTATTCTGAAGTTAAAATTGTTTGTGCTTACAAGTAAGATGCATGATTGTTTCTATCACATGTATATTTGTTTGTTTCCCTCAACTCTTATGCTTGCTAATCAACCTTGCTAGCCAAAGACCTGTACTGAGAGGGAATGCTTCTCGTGCATCCAAACCTTTAAACCAAAACCCATGCCATGAGTGTCCACCATAACTACCTACTACGTGGTATTTCCTGCCATTCCAAGTAAATACTTCATGTGCTACCTTTAAACAATTCAAAATTTATCATCCCTTAATTGTGTCAATGTTTTATAGCTCATGAGGAAGTATGTGGTGTTTTATCTTTCAATCTTGTTGGGCAACTTTGACCAATGGACTAGTGGCTTCATCCACTTATCCAATAACTTTGAAAAAAGAGCTGGCAATGGGGTTCCCAGTCCCAAATTAATTAACTTTCATAATTTTACAAATAGACACTCCTCCATGGTATGTGATTGTTGGCAGGCACCCGAGGATTCGGTTAGCCATGGCTTGAGAAAGAAAAGGTGGGGAGGAGTGTCATCTAAATAAAATTAAATAAAAAGACACTCCTTCATGGTATGAGATTGTTGGCAGGCACCCGAGGATTCGGTTAGCCATGGTTTGTGAAAGCAAAGGTTGGAAGGAGTGTCAACCAAAAATAAAACTTTATGGGAGCCGCTCTTTGAGAGTTTGTCTAGCAAGGGGGTTAGAGTACCCGCTACCAGTCGTTGACAACAACAAACACCTCTCAAAACTTTACTTTTATGCTCTCTATATGATTTCAAAACTTGAAAAGCTCTAGCACATGATTTAATCCCTGCTTCCCTCTGCGAAGGGCCTGTCTTTTACTTTATGTTGAGTCAGTTTACCTATTTCCCTCCATCTTAAGCAAGCATTTGAGTTGTTGTGATCCAACCATCTATATTGTGATATATTTAATCATGCCTTTTATTCTTCCTTGTTTAGTACAAGTTTTATCTAATGAATATAGCTTTGAAGATTATCAATGATTATGAGGAGATTATTATGATTGAGTATGCAAATTTTGCTATAAGCCTTAATATAAGAGCGCTGCTCGATAAATAAGTACAATCTGTTAAATGTTCTCTGACCAAGAACGAAGTTTGCCATTACCAATTATGATTTCCTATGCACCTTTATTTGTGATCTCCTTTTACTTGTTTCAAGTTGAATCATATTTGAGAAGTTGTTCACTAGAATGCCTTGTGTGAATTAATATGATGCTTCTTGTCCGTATTTTATTTATCGACTCTTCACTCCATAAACATGTGGTCTTGTTTACTGAGTTCAGTTTCGCTTGGGGACAAGCGAAGTCTAAGCTTGGGGGAGTTGATACGTCCATTTTGCATCACTATTTTATATCATAATTTACTTGTTATTCATTGATATATTTCATATTTAGAGATGATACTTATGTTATTTCATCTATTTTGCATGTTTTATGATTATTGGAGGATCGCGCACCGGAGTCGGGATTCTCGCTGGAAAAAGCGCCGTCGGAATGCAATATTTCGGAAGATCAACAATTGACGGAAATTATATGAAAAATCCTATTTTTCCGGAAGACGAAGGGAGCCAGAGGGGGAGCCGAGGAGGGCCGCCGTGGGCCCACCTCATAGGCCGGCACGGGCCAAGGCCTGGCCGCGCCGCCTTGTGAGGAGGGGGCCCACAGCCCCCTCTGGCCTCCTCTCCTTCGCGTACTTCTTCGTCCCGAAAACCTAAGCTACGGAGGATAGTCGCGAAGAGTCACAGCCGCCTCTGCGGGGCGGAAAACACCAGAGAGAAAAGAGCTCTCCGGCGGGCAGGAATCCGCCGGGGAAATTCCCTCCCGGAGGGGGAAATCGATGCCATCGTCACCGTCATCGAGCTGGACATCATCTCCATCATCATCACCATCATCTTCATCATCATCACCGCCATCTCCACCGCTGCACCTCGTCACCGCTGTAACGATTTGGGTTGGATCTTGATTGTTTGATAGGGGAAACTCTCCCGGTGTTGATTACTACTTGTTATTGATGCTATTGAGTGAAACCATAGAACCAAGGTTTATGTTCAGATTGTTATTCATCATCATATCACTTCTCATCATGTTCCATATGATGTCTCGTGAGTAGTTCGTTTAGTTCTTGAGGACATGGGTGAAGTCTAAATGTTAGTAGTGAATTATGGTTGAGTAATATTCAATGTTATGATATTTAAGTTGTGGTGTTATTCTTCTAGTGGTGTCATGTGAACGTCGACTACATGATACTTCACCTTTATGGGCCTAGGGGAATACATCTTGTACTCGTTTGCCAATTGCGGGGTTGCCGGAGTGACGAAACCTAAACCCCCGTTGGTATATCGATGCATGAGGGATAGCGAGGATCTCGAGTTTAAGGGCTGTGGTTAGATTTATCTTAATTACTTTCTTGTATTTGCGGATGCTTGCAAGGGGTATAATCACAAGTATGTATTAGTTCTAGGAAGGGCGGTGCATTAGCATAGGTTCACCCACACAACACTTATCAAAACAATGAAGATTATTTAGCTACATGAAGCGAAAGCACTAGACTAAATTCCCGTGTGTCCTCAAGAACGTTTGGTCATTATAAGTAAACAAACCGGCTTGTCCTTTGTGCTAAAAAGGATTGGGCCACTCGCTGCAATTATTTCTCTCGCATTTTACTTACTCGTACTTTATTCATCTGCTATATCAAAACCCCCTGAATACTTGTCTGTGAGCGTTTACATTGAATCCTTCATCGAAACTGCTTGTCAACACCTTCTGCTCCTCGTTGGGTTCGACACTCTTATTTATCGAAAGTACTACGATACACCCCCTATACTTGTGGGTCATCACCTGCTCACCTCTCTCTTCCTCTTGGCACCTCCACCTCCCCAGCACTCCTCTACACACTTACCTGAACCACGCCGAAGCGCTCAGCCCCGCTGCTGCTCGCCGGCAGGAGCGCCACGCCCGTGGTCACCGCGAGGTGGCCGGCGAAGGACACGGCCACCCGGCCCCGTATTCTCCTCCCTTATCCCTTCCTCGACACTCACCGTGTCCTGCTTGCCCTAACCTATCCGTTTTTACCGCCCATGACCACCGGAGCCGCCGTCGTCGTCCCCGTCCGTGGGCGCTGCTGCGAGGAAATAGCGTCGAGCGAAGCTGCTGTGGATGCAGGGGACGCTGCCGAGCGCGCCCCTGGTCCGCCCCAAGCCGCCACCGATCCGCCCTGCCGCCGCCTGCTGCTCGTCGCTGGTAAGCCCTGGAGCGCCCGCCATCGATCTCCGTTCGCCGCGCGAGCGTCTGCGTCGCGAGGGAGACGACCAGAGCGTCCTGTGCATGTGTTGCATGGCCCTCTGGCCACGTCGGCCACAGGCCTGGCCCGCTTGGGCCCCTTCCTTCTTTTTCTTTTTCTTCACCTCCCTCACCTGGAAACCCCTCCTGGGCCGGCCCAACTCACCACACCCGCACGGCCTAGATCACTTTCCCGCCCGATCTATTCATTTGAAAAATTGAAAATTGCTGTTAATTTGGGATAAAAACCAGTGAGCTTACTTTGCTAATAACTCCAGATCTAAACACCCAAATCGAGTGAAACAAATTGCAGTAGTTCACAAATTCAGTTATCTGTCCAATGCCACTGGCCCCATATTTTTAGGATTTTCATACGATTTTTAGTGAATTAAACTTGTCCTATGTGTCCTGCAGACATAGCTTCAAGCTTTTAATTCACCAAAAATCCCTCTGTGACCCAAATCAAGTGATTCAAAATTTGTAGTACTACTGAATGTTTTCTTAATCATCTCAAACTAGTTTCAAGCCATTATCTGTTCTGTAAATCCAAAGAGAAATCAAATGGTAAAGACATGCAATAACCTTGTTAATTCAATTATAAGAGTTTCATAAACAATTTAAACTCAACTCCAGTTGTGTATGCACCTCTATTTAAATATATTTCAAATGCTAGTGGTCCCATATTTTTAGGATTTTCTACGATTTATGGCTTACAGATCTTGTTTTCTGTACAGTCAGATTCAAACAAATTCCTAAATTTGTAGACTTAGTATTTTTGAGTGAATCCAATTGGGTTAGTCTTGTATTAGTACTGGACATCTAGGAAAAATATTGTTAGTCTCTGTTCATGCATATGTGTTACTGTTAGTAATGTGTATGTGTGACATGGATTGTTGGAGCAAAACTTTTTGGTTGATTAAAAACTTTAACCACCTCTTTGTATTAAAATTGGTCAACCAATGTTTTATTCTTGCAAAACAAAACCTCTGCAACTTCACCTTAGTTCTATTGTTTGACTTAAGTTTTCAAATGATGTGGCATATCATTTACTTCCTATTCTTGAGTAGTGTTATGTAAGCTTTAGAAAATAGAGAGAATGGTTTCCCGCTTTTCCAAAAATGTTTCAAATTAGAATATGAATGTTTGTGATGCCAAACTAATGCACTTGTCCTCTTTATGGTGATCTACCAGGGGATATTTGGTTTATGCCATGGTGATAACCGAGAGAGGCAATTGCTAAGTATGATGCTCTCATACCTTTACTAGGTAAATAAAATGGGTTTTCTTTTAGGTGCTTTGTAGTATCTATAAGTCCTTAATATGTTAGCCCTTAGTAAAGTGGTTAGCTATTGATTGTTGTTTGTTGAATGTTGTTTTGTTGGTACAATGTGATTGATTGTGTTCCTTTTATATTTTCCGGCGATAGATGCGAATAATTACGGAGAAGAAGAAGAAGTGGTTCAGACAAAGATTTTATTTATATTGTTGGAATTCTTATTTGATGGAGTTGAAGAAGTCCAGGGACAAATAAGTCAAGGCAAGCCATCTTTTGATCTCTCAATGTCATATTACTTGTTGTGGTTATCTTCTTATTACCTTGATCTCTTGATTCATCTTGATCTAGTACATTTGGTATCTTGCCTTGCATACCTTATCTAAGTATGTGATCCCCTTGATCCCCTTATTACTGTCCTTTTTGGTGATGAGATGATTAGCATCATGCCCTCTTAGTAATCAATCCGATTGGTAACTTGCATACTTTCCCTTAAGTATGTACACCCCATTGACACCCTATTGATCATTTCTTTAGTGTATTGATGTCTAGCATCAAGACCCTTGTTTTATGGTTTGTCCATATGCGTGCTTGCCTTAAGCATGTATTTTCCCCCTTCCCCTTTTTGACACTCAAAAATAATCACCACCCTCGTGGTATGATGATCAACATCATGCCATTATTGTCAAGTTAGTTCATCAAAATTAAACTCTAGGATGGGCAACCCTAATGTGTTATGTTTTGGAAAAATGTTTGGAAAAACTTTGGGAAGATGTTGTCTTGCCCAAGTGCGGTTTCGGAAAGTGGGGTATGGCTGGTTGTTGGCCGCCAAAGGTTGTGTGAGTAAAAAAATGAGTTTCAAAGGAGCACTGCGTATAAGTGTTCGCCATCACAACCTTTACAGCGCAACCATAGCTACTCAAACGTGGGCACGGAGCTTAACTTGACGTTTGTTCTTCTTAGCATGAGGCACCGCACAACTATACAAGGGTACGGTTACCCCCGAGTCCGGGTTGTCATGGTTGGGACGATAGTATAACGGGATGCCTTCGGGACTACCCGTCCGGAAGACACTATGGGTCTCCTGGCTTGGCGGTGGAGCCACGCTCAAAAGGAGGTGAGCAGCTGATACGTCTCAAACGTATCTATAATTTCTTATGTTCCATGCTAGTTTTATGACAATACCTACATGTTTTGCTCACACTTTATAATGATTTTATGCATTTTCCGGAACTAACCTATTAACAAGATGCCGAAGTGTCAGTTCCTGTTTTCTGCTGTTTTTGGTTCCAGAAAGGCTGTTCGGGCAATATTCTCCGAATTCGACGAAACGAAAGCCAAACATCTTATTTTACCGAGACGGACCAGAACACCGAAGGGGAGACGGAGTGGAGGCCCAGGGCCCCCACACCATAGGCCGGCGCGGCCAATAGGGGGGGCGCGCCGCCCTATGGTGTGGACCCCCCAGGCACCCCCTTGCGCCGCCTCTTCGCCTCTAAGATCCCTCGTGACCTAAAAACCCGACACCAATTGACGAAACTCCAGAAAGACTCCAGGGACGCAGCCGCCATCGCGAAACTCCGTTTCGGGGGACAGAAGTCTCTGTTCCGGCACGCCGCCGGGACGGGGAAGTGCCCCCGGAAGGCATCTCCATCGACATCACCGCCATCTTCATCGCCGTTGCTGTCTCCCATGATGAGGAGGGAGTAGTTCTCCCCCGAGGCTGAGGGCTCTACCGGTAGCTATGTGGTTAATCTCTCTCTCATGTACCCCAATACAATGATCTCATGAACTGCCTTGCACGATTGAGATCCATATGATGAGCTTTGTATCACTATTAATCTATGTGCTACTCTAGTGATGTTATTAAAGTAGTCTATTCCTCCTTCATGATGTAAAGGTGACGGTGTGTGCATCATGTAGTTCTTGGCATAGGTTATGATTGTAATCTCTTGTAGATTATGGAGTTAACTATTACTATGATAGTATTGATGTGATCTATTCCCCCTTTCATAGTGTAATGGTGACAGTGTGTATGCTATGTTAGTACTCGGTCTAAATTGCAATGATCTATTATGCTCTAAAGGTTACTTAAATATGAATGCCGAATGTTGCGGAGCTTGTTAACTCCGGCTTGAGGGAGCTCCTGTAGCCTTACACAATGAATGGTGTTTGTTATCCAACAAAAGAGTGTATGTAGCACAAGTGAGGAGAAGTTATTTATTTATTATGTGATCAATGTTGAGAGTGTCCACTAGTGAAAGTAGGATCCCTAGGCCTTGTTTCCAATACTGCAAACACCGCTTACTTACTGTTCTACTGCATGTTTACTTGCTGCAATATTTACTTCATATCGCAATTACCATCTACCACCATCTATATCACCTGCGTTTTAATATCTTTTCGCCAAACTAGTGCACCTATACATCCGACAAGTGTATTAGGTGTGTTGGGGACACAAGAGACTTCTTGTATCGTAATTGCAGGGTTGCTTGAGAGGAATATCTTTGACCTCTACCTCCCTGAGTTCGATAAACCTTGGGTGATTCACTTAAGGGAAACTTTCTGCTGTTCTACAAACCTCTCGCTCTTGGAGGCCCAACACTGTCTACAGGGAATAGAAGCGTGCGTAGACATCAAGCTATTTTCTGGCGCCGTTGCCGGGGAGGTAAGGTAAAAGGTATTCACATCCTCCGACTACTAAGCTATTTCCTAGCACTATTGCCGGTGTGTGAGTGCTCGAAGCTATCTCCTTTAGATTCTGCAATTATATCTTTTTGTCTCTTTTTTTTATTTTCACTAGTAAGGCTTAATGGAAAACAACAACAAAATGAGAGATCTTTATGAACTTTATCTTGAATTAGGACATGATGTGTTTGAAGAGAGGATCAAAAAACCCATGGAACTTTATATGCATGCTAATGGGAATGTTATTAGTATGAATGCTTTGAACACCATTGTTGCTAATGCTATGAAAAATTCTACGCTTGGGGAAGCTGGTTTTGATGAGCATGATATTTTTAGTCCCCCAAGTTTTGAGGAAAAAAATTTCTTTGATAATACTTTGCCTCCTATTTATGATGATTATAATGATAATGGTATTTTGGTGCCACCTACTATGGAGGATAAAGGTTATTATGATTATACCATGCCTGCAATTTATGATGATTACAATGATGGTTATGGTAGTTTTACTCCCACTATTACTAATAAAATTGATTATGCTTATGTGGAGAGTAATAATTTTATGCATGTAGCTCATGATAAGAATGTTTCATGTGATAGTTATATTGTTGAGTTTGTTCATGATGCTACTGAAAGTTATTATGAGAGAGGGAAACATGGTTATATGCATCTTAATAATATTAAGTTTCCCCTCTTTATGTTGAGAATCTTGAAGTTGCACTTGTATTGCTTTTCTATGCTTGTTGCATTATGCTTACATGACTTGTTTATTTACAAGATTTATTTTCATAGGAAGTGGGTTAGGCTTAAATGTGTTTTGAATTTGCTTCTTAATGCTCTCTTTTGCTTCAACTCTTATTTCTTGCGCGAGCATCATTAAAATTATTGAGCCCATCTTAATGGCTATAAAGAAAGCACTTCTTGGGAGATAACCCATGTTTTTATTTTGCTACTATTTTGTTGTGTCTTGGAAGTTGTTACTACTGTAGCAACCTCTCCTTATCTTTATTTTATTGCATTGTTCTGCCAAGTAAAGTCTTTGATAGTAGGGTTGATACTAGATTTGGATTACTGCGCAGAAACATATTTCTTACCATCACGAAATTGAGCAGCCCCGTCTGTAGGTAACTCAGAAAATTCTGCCAATTTACGTGCGTGATCCTCAGATATGTACGCAACTTTCATTCAATTTGAGCTTTTTCATCTGAGCAAGTTAAGTGCCCCAGAAAAATTTGTCTTTACGGACTGTTCTGTTTTGACAGAATCTGCCTTTTATTTCGCATTGCCTTTTTTGCTATGTTGAATGGATTTCTTTGTTCCATTAACTTTCAGTAGCTTTGGGCAATGTCCAGAAGTGTTAAGAATGATTGTGTCCTCTCTGAACATATGAATTTTTGATTACGCACTAACCCTCTAATGAGTTTGTTTTGAGTTTGGTGTGGAGGAAGTTTTCAAGGATCAAGAGAGGAGGATGATATACTATGATCAAGAAGAGTGAAAAGTCTAAGCTTGGGGATGCCCCCGCGGTTCATCCCTGCATATTTCAAGAAGACTCAAGCATCTAAGCTTGGGGATGCCCAAGGCATCCCCTTCTTCATCGACAACTTATCAGGTCACCTCTAGTGAAACTATATTTTTATTCCGTCACATCTTATGTACTTTATTTGGAGCGTCTGTGTGCTTTTATTTTCGTTTTGTTATCTTAGTTCTCTGAATAAATTGGATCATAACTTGTGTGGGAGAGAGACACGCTCCGCTTTTTCATAAGAACATTAGTGTTCTTCGCTTTTACTTTTAATGTTCAATGGTGAAAGTTGATCGCTTCACTTATTGCTATTTGGTTGGAAACAGAAAATGCTTCATGTGGTAAATGGTATATGGTCTTGAATAATTTGATACTTGGCAATTGTTTTGAGCTCTCATAGATCATGTTTAAGCTCTTGCATCATGTACTTTGCACCTACTAATGGAGAACTACCGTAGAGCTTGTTGAAATTTGGTTTGCATGATTGGTCTCTCTAAGGTCTAGATATTTTCTGGTGAAGTGTTTAAACAACAAGGAAGACAGTGTAGAGTCTTATAATGCTTGCAATATGTTCTTATGTAAGTTTTGCTGTACCGGTTCATACTTGTGTTTGCTTCAAACAACCTTGCTAGCCAAAGCCTTGTACTGAGAGGAAATACTTCTCGTGCATCCAAAACCTTGAGCCAAAACCTATGCCATTTGTGTCCACCATACCTACCTACTATGTGGTATTTTTCTGCCATTCCAAGTAAATACTTCATGTGCTACCTTTAAACAATTCAAAAGTTATTATCTCTTATTTGTGTCAATGTTTTATAGCTCATGAGGAAGTATGTGGTGTTTTATCTTTCGATCTTGTCATTTACTTCTGACAGACTTTCACCAATGGACTAGTGGCTCATCCGCTTATCCAATAATTTTGCAAAAAGTGCTGGCAATGGGGTTCCCAGCCCCAATTAATTAACTTGCATTAATGATTCTCTTCACATGCTTTGCCCTGATCAATCAGTAAGCAACTTAATTCTGCAAAAAGAAAAAAAAAAGAGAGAGACACTCCTCCATGGTATGAGAATGTTGGAAGGCACCCAAGGATTCGGTTAGCCATGGTTTGAGAAAGCAAAGGTTGGGAGGAGTGTCATCTATAAATAATAAAATACATGTGTAAACAAAAGAGAAGAGGGATGATCTACCTTGCTGGTAGAGATAACATCCTTCATGGGAGCCGCTCTTGAAAGTCTGGTTGATAAGATAGTTAGAGTACCCGCTACCATTCGTTGACAACAACAAACACCTCTTAAAACTTTACTTTTATGCTCTCTATATGATTTCAAAACTTGAAAAGCTCTAGCACATGATTTAATCCTCGCTTCCTCTGCGAAGGGCCATTCTTTTACTTTATGTTGAGTCAGTTTACCTACTTCTTTCTATCTTAGAAGCAAACACTTGTGTCAACTGTGTGCATTGATTCCTACATACTTGCTTATTTGCATTCATCATATTACTTTGTGTTGACAATTATCCATGAGATACACATGTTGAAGTTGAAAGCAACTGCTGAAACTTATATCTTCCTTTGTGTTGCTTCAAAACTTTCTACTAAGAATTTATTGCTTGATGAGTTAACTCCTATGCAAGACTTACTGATGCTTGTCTTGAAAGTACTATTCATGAAAAGTCTTTGCTATATGATTCAGTTGTTTAATCATTGTCTTTACCATTGCTTCGAATCACTTCATTCATTTCATATGCTTTACAATAGTATTGATCAAGATTATGATAGCATGTCACTTCAGAAATTATCCTTGTTATCGTTTACCTACTCAAGGGCGAGTAGGAACTAAGCTTGGGGATGCTTGATACGTCTCAAATGTATCTATAATTTCTTATGTTCCATGCTAGTTTTATGACAATACCTACATGTTTTGTTCACACTTTATAATGATAATATGCATTTTCCGGAACTAACCTATTAACAAGATGCCGAAGTGCCAGTTCCTGTTTTCTGCTGTTTTTGGTTCCAGAAAGGCTGTTCGGGCAATATTCTCCGAATTCGACGAAACGAAAGCCAAACATCTTATTTTACCGAGACGGACCAGAACACCGAAGGGGAGACGGAGTGGAGGCCCAGGGCCCCCACACCATAGGCCGGCGCAGCCAAGAGGGGGGGCGCCGCCCTATGGTGTGGACCCCCCAGGCACCCCCTTGCGCCGCCTCTTCGCCTATAAGATCCCTCGTGACCTAAAAACCCGACACCAATTGACGAAACTCCAGAAAGACTCCTGGGACGCCGCCGCCATCGCGAAACTCCGTTTCGGGGGACAGAAGTCTCTGTTCCGGCACGCCGCCGGGACGGGGAAGTGCCCCCGGAAGGCATCTCCATCGACATCACCGCCATCTTCATCGCCGTTGTTGTCTCCCATGATGAGGAGGTAGTAGTTATCCCCTGAGGCTGAGGGCTCTATCGGTAGCTATGTGGTTAATCTCTCTCTCATGTACCCCAATACAATGATCTCATGAACTGCCTTGCACGATTGAGATCCATATGATGAGCTTTGTATCACTATTAATCTATGTGCTACTCTAGTGATGTTATTAAAGTAGTCTATTCCTCCTTCATGATGTAAAGGTGACGGTGTGTGCATCATGTAGTTCTTGGCGTAGGTTATGATTGTAATCTCTTGTAGATTATGGAGTTAACTATTACTATGATAGTATTGATGTGATCTATTCCCCTTTCATAGTGTAATGGTGACAGTGTGTATGCTATGTTAGTACTCGGTCTAAATTGCAATGATCTATTATGCTCTAAAGGTTACTTAAATATGAATGCCGAATGTTGTGGAGCTTGTTAACTCCGGCTTCAGGGAGCTCCTGTAGCCCTACACAATGAATGGTGTTTGTTATCCAACAAAAGAGTGTATGTAGCACAAGTGAGGAGAAGTTATTTATTTATTATGTGATCAATGTTGAGAGTGTCCACTAGTGAAAGTAGGATCCCTAGGCCTTGTTTCCAATACTGCAAACACCGCTTACTTACTGTTCTACTGCATGTTTATTTGCTGCAATATTTACTTCATATCGCAATTACCATCTACCACCATCTATATCACCTGCGTTTTAATATCTCTTCACCGAACTAGTGCACCTATACATCTGACAAGTGTATTAGGTGTGTTGGGGACACAAGAGACTTCTTGTATCGTAATTGCAAGGTTGCTTGAGAGGAATATCTTTGACCTCTACCTTCCTGAGTTCGATAAACCTTGGGTGATTCACTTAAGGGAAACTTGCTACAGTTCTACAAACCTCTGCTCTTGGAGGCCCAACACTGTCTACAGGAATAGAAGCGTGCGTAGACATCAGCTGCCACGGTGCCGGGGAGGTACATACTCCATAGGGTAGGACCTCGTGTTAAGTCGAATGGGCGAAAGGTTATGTCCGGGTATCCGTCGTGGCATATGTCGTTATGTGGGGATGATGCCCACACGATAGGTATCCGGATAGTTGTGGTGAAAGTGTGCAAACTCTGCAGAGTCAAAACTATTCGAATAGCCGCGTCCGCGGTCATGGACGGGTTGAAATGGCCATACTTAACCGGGGCTAGTTTTGGTTTTATAACAACTTTACTAAGAAAATTGTGGAGGTACCGGATGGGTACGGAAAAGTGGTTTATCATGAAAGGTGGTCTGGCAAAGAAACAAAACCGGAAAAATCCCTCCTAGTGTTTTAGAAAAACTCTTTTGGGGTTCCTTCTCAAATTTAGAAAAGTCATAGGACATCTTGAAGTATCCCCTCTCCTTGTTGTGGGGATTCTATAACTCAAATTGAAACTAGTTCTTCCCTCTTTCCATCATAGTTAGCACTTGTTATCTTGATTCCTTAAAATACACCTTCTTGATGGTTTGCGAGTACAATTCCAAATGTACTCACGGCTTTGTCCCTGGCTATTTACTTGGCCAAACTTGGAGGAACTCGACAGATGAAGGAGTTGACGACGTCTATGCGAGCTAGGAACGTCTTCCCAGTCAGTTGCATGTAGGGTTAAGGCAGATGACTTGGGCTCTACGCTGCTGAAGTGGTTCCGCTACTCTGATGATTTAGTTAGGCCCTTCGAGGCTATTATGTAAAGATGGGTCATGTGACCTTGTTGTAATTTTTCTTATTGCATTCTGTAAAGGATGATGTAATTTTGATATCAGTTCGGTTATGTGTTCACGGCGCACTGATCATGGGATCGTGAACTGTATACATAACAGGGTATTTCGGACAGCTGGTCCAGGGTCCCCACAGAGCTGGTATCAGAGCTATCCTGACTATAGGAGACCTTAGTTAGCATGGACGTTAGTTAGGAAACAAGTACTTAGGGAAAAAACTATTTACGAAACAAACTTTTTCTTTGGTCGGAAGCATAGCTTCTACTCCTCTTAATTCTTCAAAACTTCTAAATTCTTATCTCTCCGCTTTATAAGAATGTTTGAAAATTCTTACTCTATTGTCTCATCCACTTCAAACCTACATATTGGACGATGTCCCCAAACTCAGACCGGAGACTCGAACTCAAAGATGGATCAATCCCTCAGGAAGACTCATGTATCTCCAACGACAGCTGTTGAAGATTGGATGCTGACGTAGTCGTGCGCTTGTAGGGATGATAACGTCGTGTCTTTGGTTGTCGCCAAAGTTTGTCGATGAGCTGACCTTGTTCCTCCGTGGACTTGCACCTTTTCGCAGTCGTCTGGGATCAAGTCCTCAGTTCATTGACTAGTAATTTTTAGGTTCCTCACGAGAAGTTGTCGTCTATGGAGATCTTCAGCAATTAACCCTCCGAAGACCTCACGTCCCTGGGATGTTGAGACCAGAAGTTCTACTCAGTTTTCGCCTCCACGTCAACATCGATGACTCAACACCAGGCTACTTCACCACCAACTGCTTCGAGAATCCTTGTTAAAGCCGAGGTCAACCAGATGAAGACATCAACATATGTGACCAGCCCCAAACCTATAGGATGGATAGGACAAACTTAATCGCTTTGATTAAGCTACCCCAACGTATTAGGCATTCCTAGATGCTTAGAGTGCCTTGTCTGGTTTGATGATTGCTTGTAGTTTCCTCGTGTGCTGCCTTGAGTATTTTTATCTGTTTGTTGTGTGTATGATTGTCTTGCTCTTTAGGCCTGAAAAATACTCTTAGTATGATAACCTAGCGTAGGAAGCCTCCCTAGGATGTTTTCACCCTCACCTACCCCGCCGATATTTTGCTAACTGCTAGTTAGTTGGATAGGTTAACGGAAGACTCTAACTCTAAACCCGTTAAAAGTTGTTTTTTTGACCCTCGGAGAAACTAACTCAAACCCCTATCTACGCTTACTTCTTTCAAGACCAGCTGAAGCAACTCTACTACACCAACGAAGCAGAAGCCAATACCTTCAAGATTAAATGCACCTCTGCGAGAAGACATACTAAGTTTGTCTAACCTTAGAGTATATTCGCGCTAACCTCGAGGATATCTTCTTGAAAACCACCCTCTAACACACCGAAGCCAAGTTCCCCTGCATGGTGCATCTGGTCCTCATCAAGTGAAGCTTACGAAGATACCTCAAGACTCAAGATTAGGTGTAGTTTACCCGCTCACTTCTTAACTGGTATAAGTCAGCACCGACCCTCAAGCAGAAGATTGTCTTCAACGACCTTTGTTGCTGCTTCATGTGGATACCAACCAGGAGTCTCCAGCGACTTACTAACTTGTCGCGCATCCTATGGTTTAGTAAACACCGTGAGTGCCTCTTGAAGTTGTGGTGAAGATCCTTCAACTGAATACGGAAGATCGATGACTTCTTTAGAAGCCCCAGACAGAAGCTCTGAGTTTTTTCGAAAACCCCGATGAAAAATCTTAAGGGTGGAAGACTTCGTCTTCCACTAAAAATTGGTACTAGCCCTAAAATTTTAAACATTTCTAAAAACACCGTTGAAAACTTGGGATGCACTAACTTCCCTTGAAGTTGTGGACTGTACATCGCCCCCCTGAAGGTGTTTCAACTCAAGACGGGAGATCAATGACTTCTCCAAAAAGGCGCCCGGCAAGACCCGTGGCCGAAGCTTACAGTTTTTAAACCCCCCTATGAACAATTTTAAGGATGGAAGACTTCGTCTTCCACTAAATTTAAAGTTAACTCTAAAAAGTTTTCAACCCTGCTAAAGCACCGCTGGAGTGCACTAACCCTCCTAGAATAATGAACTCCGCTAGGATCGTTAAGAAGCTACAGATCTCACACCTGCAAGGAGTATTCAACCTCTTCACGAAGCTTGCCCTCGGCAGGAATCCATCATGACTCCCAGAAGATGAAGCAACGACCTTCTCAACAATGGCACATCTACAGAAGAATAGAGTCTAACTTTAGTTAAACTTTACAACCCCTCTAGTTCTACGCTTAGTAATCTCGGGACGAGATTATTTTAAGGGTGGAAGAGTTGTAACACCCCAACTTTTGCAGCCTTGTTTAATTTTCCATAATGCAAAAAATTAGGGGGAACAAAAACTTTTTCTATAAACTAATTAGATGAATTGTCTTGATCTGTTTGTTTATATGAATTGCTTTGATCTGCTGGTAGATGAATTGTCTTGATTTGCTTGTTGAGTTTTGTCTTGAGCTACCTCAAAGAACAACACCTCTAGTGGTAAAATCATCCTTGAATTCAAAACATGGGATCATCTACCCCTTAATACATCCTTCTCTCTTACCCTAGTCAAAAACCCTAAGGCATCATAAATTTGGCTAAGTCCCAAAATCTGTTTAAGGTTCCATTTTGGAACCCCTGGATTAAGCTACCCCTTGCCATCTAAGGCAATGCACTTGGTCCTAGACCTACCTTATCATGAGCACTTCCCAACCATGTCCTTGCCTTGAACCAAATCTTTCTTATACCCACTAATTCTTGATGATTTTGAAGCCAAGTCAATAAGATGTTTTGGCAGGCTTAAAATGTTCCAACTTTGGCAGTTGTTTCTTAAACACCCACAACTGTTATTGGTGATCTCAATGCATGGATCTCATCTATGCAACACCCTCTACAACTTCCAGGTCGTGCATGTCCCATGCAACCCTTGAAATTCTTATATTCACTTGACCTTCTACCCTATCTAGTGTTACACCACTAGATCCCATTTTCAACTTCCATACCTTGTCTTCTTTTAATTGATGTCCTAATCTTCAAACACCTTGGTGTGAAAATGATATCCACACTAGGAGATCATCACATACCCTTGAGTTCTTACTCTCCTAAAAATTTATTTACTTTTCTTTCTCCCAAAATCCCTAAAACCCTAATGCTTTCCTCTCTAGTTTCCTCACAAAACTATTTCTAGTTTTATCAAACCTTTTCAAATAATTTTCTCAAATAAAATAGGGAATGAGAGTGGAATTTAAAATCACCTTATTTCCATCCAAAAATAAATTATGTATAATTATTCTCTTGTTTTATTTTGTTTTCACAAATATGCATGTTAATGGTATACATGCCTTTTTCTTGCACTTTGCTTTACCAAGTAATTTTTTGAGAAAGTTCCACTTAGCCTTATCATGCAAATAGTCCTTTTCCATTCAAAATATCATCTTGGTTACTTTAAATTTTCTCAAAGGCAAGACCAAAATTCAAAATTCGATCAACTCTCATATAATTTTTGAACACCATTCCTCAACCACATCTCTCTCAACTATTCTTTAACATCATCATCTAACCATCTCCCTTGGTCCAAGTATGTTTAGCAAAGGAGATAGCCGGCCATGCCAATTTGGCGCATGCACAATACCTTCCCATCTCTCTCTCTCTCACTTTACTTTTAACTTGATCACCTCAAGTCCATCTCCTGACCTCTCCATCCTCAGCACGTCCTAGACAATGAGCATGACCAACTTGGATTCACTCATGCTCACTCAAACTTGGCCAAGGAGAGAAGGGCTATGCATGCTTGTCTTGTGGATGCATATGCCACTAGTTTTCCTCTCAATATCTCTCTCTCTCTCTCTCATATCTTGCCCACCCAGTGGTTATCCACGACCTGCAACCCTACCCTGCTCCCCTAATCAGCCCTACACAACCCCTCCACTATCATTGCTCTTCTTCTCTTTCCCAATGCCATTGAGTGGCATAGGCCTTGACCCAAACGTTCTAGACCTGCATCCTGGCACCTCTAACCTTGTCCAGCACCAAGCCCTGGATTCCTGGAGCCCCTTAATGCTTTCCCTTCGTGCCCCAATGCCCCCAGCACCTCTGCCCGACCATGCCAACCTGGTGGTCACCACGTCTTGGTCAAGAAGAAAACGAACGCCCCAGCGCCCGAGGTTGCGCCATGATAAAGGCCTGGCATCCCTCTCCCCTAAGTGCTTGCTCCCGAGGCTCGCCCTACCTTGCAGAAGCCACACCATGCCCGCTCTTGGACATGGTCACCATGTCGGGTGCACCCAGCCCACCGTGAGCCGCCCCGGGGCTATAAAAGCCACCCTGCTCACCTCTCTCTTCCTCTTGGCACCTCCACCTCCCCAGCACTCCTCTACACACTTACCTGAACCACGCCGAAGCGCTCAGCCCCGCTGCTGCTCGCCGGCAGGAGCGCCACGCCCGTGGTCACCGCGAGGTGGCCGGCGAAGGACACGGCCACCCGGCCCCGTTTTCTCCTCCCTTTTCCCTTCCTCGACACTCACCGTGTCCTGCTCGCCCTAACCTATCCGTTTTCACCGCCCAGGACCACCGGAGCCGCCGTCGTCGTCCCCGTCCGTGGGCGCTGCTGCGAGGAAATAGCGCCGGGCGAAGCTGCTGTGGATGCGGGGGATGCAGCCGAGCGCGCCCCTGGTCCGCCCCAAGCCGCCACCGACCCGCCCTGTCGCCGCCGCCTGCTGCTCGTCGCCGGTAAGCCCTGGAGCGCCCACCATCGATCTCCGTTCGCCGTGCGAGCGTCTGCGTCGCGAGGGAGACGACCAGAGCGTCACGTGCATGCGTTGCATGGCCCTCTAGCCACGTCAGCCACAGGCCTGGCCCGCTTGGGCCCCTCCCTTCTTTTTCTTTTTCTTCACCTCCCTCACCTGGAAACCCCTCCTGGGCCGGCCCAACTCACCACACCCGCACGGCCCAGATCACTTTCCCGCCCGATCTATTCATTTGAAAAATTGAAAATTGCTGTTAATTTGGGATAAAAACCAGTGAGCTTACTTTGCTAATAACTCCAGATCTAAACACCCAAATCGAGTGAAACAAATTGCAGTAGTTCACAAATTCAGTTATCTGTCCAATGCCGCTGGTCCCATATTTTTAGGACTTTCATACGATTTTTAGTGAATTAAACTTGTCCTATGTGTCCTGCAGACATAGCTTCTATCTTTTAATTCACCAAAAATCCATCTGTGACCCAAATCAAGTGATTCAAAATTTGTAGTACTACTGGATGTTTTCTTAATTATCTCAAACTAGTTTCAAGCCATTATCTGTTCTGTAAATCCAAAGAGAAATCAAATGGTAAAGACATGCAGTAACCTTGTTAATTCCATTATAAGAGTTTCAGAAACAATTTAAACTCAACTCCAGTTGTGTATGCACCTCTATTTAATTATCTTTAAATTGCTTGTGGTCTCATATTTTTAGGATTTTTATACGATTTATGGCTTACTGATCTTGTTTTCTGTACAGTCAGATTCAAACAAATTCCTAAATTTGTAGGATTAGTATTTTTGAGTGAATCCAATTGGGTTAGTCTTGTATTAGTACTGGACATCTAGGAAAAATATTGTTAGTCTCTGTTCATGCATACGTGTTACTATTAGTAATGTGTATGTGTGACATGGATTGTTGGAGCAAAACTTTTTGGTTGATTAAAAACTTTAACCACCTCTTTGTATTAAAATTGGTCAACCAATGTTTTATTCTTGCAAAACAAAACCTCTGCGACTTAACCTTAGTTCTATTGTTTGACTTAAGTTTTCAAATGATGTGGCATATCATTTACTTCCTATTCTTGAGTAGTGTTATGTAAGCTTTATAAAATAGAGAGAATGGTTTCCCGCTTTTCCAAAAATATTTCAAATTAGAATATGAATGTTTGTGATTCCAAACTAATGCACTTGTCCTCTTTATGGTGATCTACCAGGGGATATTTGGTTTATGCCATGGTGATAACCGAGAGAGGCAATTGCTAAGTATGATGCTCTCATACCTTTACTAGGTAAATAAAATGGATTTTCTTTTAGTTGCTTTGTAGTATCTATAAGTCCTTAATACGTTAGCCCTTAGTAAAGTGGTTAGCTATTGATTGTTATTTGTTGAATGTTGTTTTGTTGGTACAATGTGATTGATTGTGTTCCTTTTATATTTTCCGGCGATAGATGCGAACAATTACGGAGAAGAAGAAGAAGTGGTTCAGACAAGGATTTTATTTATATTGTTGGAATTCTTATTTGATGAAGTTGAAGAAGTCCAGGGACAAATAAGCCAAGGCAAGCCATCTTTTGATCTCTCAATGTCATATTACTTGTTGTGGTTATCTTCTTATTACCTTGATCTCTTGATTCATCTTGATCTAGTACATTTGGTATCTTGCCTTGCATACCTTATCTAAGTACGTGAGACCCTTGATCCCCTTATTACTCTCCTTTTTGGTGATGAGATGATTAGCATCATGCCCTCTTAGTAATCAATCCGATTGGTACCTTGCATACTTTCCCTTAAGTATGTACACCCCATTGACACCCTATTGATCATTTCTTTAGTGTATTGATGTCTAGCATCAAGACCCTTGTTTTATGGTTTGTCCATATGCGTGCTTGCCTTAAGCATGTATTTTCCCCCTTCCCCTTTTTGACACTCAAAAATAATCACCACCCTAGTGGTATGATGATCAACATCATGCCATTATTGTCAAGTTAGTTCATCAAAATTAAACTCTAGGATGGGCAACCCTAATGTGTTATGTTTTGGAAAAATGTTTGGAAAACTTTGGGAAGATGTTGTCTTGCCCAAGTGTGGTTTCGGAAAGTGGGGTATGGCTGGTTGTTGGCCGCCAAAGGTTGTGTGAGTAAAAAAATGAGTTTCAAAGGAGCATTGCGTATACGTGTTCGCCATCACAACCTTTACAGCGCAACCATAGCTACTCCAACGTGGGCACGGAGCTTAACTTGACGTTTGTTCTTCTTAGCATGAGGCACCGCACAACTATACAAGGGTACGGTTACCCCCGAGTCTGGGTTGTCATGGTTGGGACAATAGTATAACGGGATGCCTTCGGGGCTACCCGTCCGGAAGACACTATGGGTCTCCTGGCTTGGCGGTGGAGCCACGCTCAAAAGAAGGTGAGCTGCCACGGTGCCGGGAGGTACATACTCCATAGGATAGGACCTCGTGTTAAGTCGAATGGGCGAAAGGTTATGTCCGGGTATCCGTCGTGGCATATGTCGTTATGCGGGGATGATGCCCACACGATAGGTATCCGGATAGTTGTGGTGAAAGTGTGCAAACTCTGCAGAGTCAAAACTATTCGAATAGCCGCGTCCACGGTCATGGACGGGTTGAAATGGCCATACTTAACCGGGGCTAGTTTTGGTTTTATAACAACTTTACTAAGAAAATTGTGGAGGTACCGGATGGGTACGGAAAAGTGGTTTATCATGAAAGGTGGTCTGGCAAAGAAACAAAACGGGAAAAACCCCTCCTAGTGTTTTAGAAAAACTCTTTTGGAGTTCCTTCTCAAATTTAGAAAAGTCATAGGACATCTTGAAGTATCCCCTCTCCTTGTTGTGGGGATGCTATAACTCAAATTGAAACTAGTTCTTCCCTCTTGCCATCATAGTTAGCACTTGTTATCTTGATTCCTTAAAATACACCTTCTTGATGGTTTGCGAGTACAATTCCAAATGTACTCACGGCTTTGTCCCTGGCTATTTACTTGGCCAGACTTGGAGGAACTCGACAGATGAAGAAGGAGTTGACGACGTCTATGCGAGCTAGGAACGTCTTCTCAGTCAGTTGCCTGTAGGGTCATGTGACCTTGTTGTAATTTAGTTAGGCCCTTCGAAGCTATTATGTAAAGATGGGTCATGTGACCTTGTTGTAATTTTTCTTATTCCTTTTTGTAAAGGATGATGTAATTTTGATATCAGTTCGGTTATGTGTTCATGGCGCACTGATCATGGGATCGTGAACTGTATACATAACAGGGTATTTCGGACAGCTGGTCCGGGGTCCCCACAGCCACGGCGGTGACCGGATGAGATACGCCGGCAGTGTTGGACTCGTTCTGAGCGTGAATCTTGGCGAATCGGGATGTTTTAGGATAGGGCGGACGTGGGCGAACTTGTAACGGTCTTTGAGATGGTCGATGGAGTACGGAGGCGTCCTTATCCTCGGCGAGGACGTGGCGAAGCTTCTCCGTCGCGTTGTCGTGCGCCAGGAGGAAGACGAAGACGATGGACTTCGTTTGTTCTAACACGAATCGGTATGGACCGTTTCTATTGTGGGCTGGGCAGGCATTTGGGCTGCTGATGGGCTTATACGGCCTGACAAGCAAGGTAAGGCTTTCCCTCCCTTTTCTCTTTTCCTTTTTATTTTTCTGTTTTATATTCTGGTTTCTATTTTGTTATTTGAGTTCAATTCTGATCTCTATTTTATTCTGCAGGTTTTACAATTTTTTTAATCTCAATAGAAATTAATAGTATTCTTACTGCATAATTGTTTTGTTCATATAGATATTTAATCTTTGATTAAATTTGTTTTGTTGTGAGAGGTATTTTAAATTTCAAATAGATATGGGTTTAAGTTCTTGTCTCAATTTACTTTTATTTAGAAACCAAATTTATTTAAATGGTTTGAAAATTAATAACATGTGCCTGGTGAACATATTATTAAGTTTTGCTATGGTGCTTAGTAATAGTGAGGTTCACATATAGTTAATTATGGCTAGGGTTTAAATTATATGATAATGAGGATGGATTGGATTCATCATTTTATGTGGAAAATTATTTCTAAGGTTTAAGAAGTTAATTTGATAAACTCTATCTTTAATAATCTTGCTTAGCAAATTCTATCTTGGATTACTTAAGATAAATCCCAAGCTCATCATGGTTATTAACTTGTTAAGGTTATGGTCCAAACTATAATATATTATTTCTATTGGTCAACTAAATAAATTACATGGAAGACAAAACAGAATTGGATATTGGTTTCACTCTACTCACCAAATGGCATTTAGTCCTTAAGTATATATGGCTTGGTTTATACTTGTGATCCATGATACACAAGTTAGGACACAATATTTTATGTGGGGTGAATCCTATGTGAAGGGTTTATGGTTTTGCATACTCTTCACTAAATTGAATATAAATAGGCATGAGGCATGGCAGGGTTCTACTTATTTTTCCCAAGTGGTACTTGGATTGGAATTCACATGTAACATCCCAATTTTTGAAAATTTCAAACTTCATGCATTTCATGCATTGCATCATGTCATCATTTCATTTTTAGGAAAAATTTTAAATTCAAAATCCTATTTCAAAACCCCGAACCCTAAAACGGCACTATAGCCACATAGGCATGTATGCCAATTTTCTTTTATAAAATATTTTATTTTGTTTCAGAATGTATTTCAAAGCGATGTCCTTTTCACAAGGGATCCATCGGTATCTTATTTGTATTTTTCCGATTAATTTTGGTGCCTCAAATGCATTTTCAAATAAGAGAAAGAGATAGAAGAAGAAAACAAAAAAGAAAACAAAAAAAAGAGAGGCCGACCCAACTGGGCCGACCAGACGGCCGACCGGCCCAGCCAGGCCAGGCCCCCGCACGCGCCCCACCCCTTCGTCCCCAACCGCCGCTCGCCCCGCGCCTCCCCACGATGCGCACGCACACACGCGCAGGCACGCAGAGGCCCCCGGCCACCTCGCCTCCCCACACTTCCCCCGCGCCTCCCCCAACCGTCTGAGGCCGCCCCCATATAGCCCCTGGCCTCCTCTCTCATTTCCCCCTGCTCTCCCTCTCAAACAAGCCCCCAGGCTGCCCGGATAGCTCGCCGGAGTTCGCCGCCGTGCCGCCGCCCCTAGCCGCCCCTCACCGCCGGCCGGCACCTCCCCAAGCCGCGCCACGGCCACCATCTGCACCGCGGCGACGCCCCGCGCGTCGTCCACGCCTTGGCCGCGCCGAGGACCGCTGCAGCGCCACCGACCATCGCCGCCGGCGAACTCACCTCGCCGCCGGCCACGTCAGCCGCCACCTTCGCCACGCGTGCGCCACGTCGCCGCCACGTGAGCACCCTGTTTTCCCCCTATTCTTCCTTTTCCACCTATGCAAACTAAATCTGGCCGTCCGTGTTATGTTGATCCAACGGATCAGAGAGCGTGATCCGCGTGAAGGGGTACGCACCAATAGGATTGCGCCATGTGTCTGCACACACCCCCTAGATTTCATTTTAACAGCAATTCGATAGTCCGCGCATTGCAAAATTCATAACCAGAGCTCCGCTTGTCCAAAAATTTCAAACTTTATACAGTTGGAATCCTAAAAATATAAGGAACGTTTTGGAACAATAAAATGTAGACTTACAGAAGTTTGAGATTCATCCATATTTAAATGCCTTATTAGAGTACCATGTCCATAAAATGATATCTACATACCCTTTTTGGGTGATTCCTTTTGCATATGCTTGCGAGATGTTACCCTCTGTCCAAGTAGTACCAAAACCATCATTTGTCTACCTGTACCAAAACACCTTTTTCAATTAATGGTAGTTGCCCTTCGCTAGTGCGACATAGATGGTTCGCAATAATTCAACCAACCATAAAACTTGACCATGGCATCATGCATATAGTGACAACCAGAGATCATTAAATGGAGTGCACTTGTGTAAATATCATATTCATCTCATGTCTATGGTTGTGCATTTGTGTTGTGCATTGTGTTTATGGTGCTATGCATGTATGCTTGTAGATTGCGATTGTGACAGCTGCAACCGTTGTGACTGTGAAGAGCTTCCCTATGAAAAAGGCAAGTGACACACACCAAAAGTCCCAGTTTTAATTCTTGCACCGTAGTGTTTTTATAGTAGACATGTCTAGGGTTTATGCTTTATGCTTGCTAGTAAATCCTAGTAGTTTTAGCTACACCACTCCTAGACTCCCTTAGCCGCCATTAAATTTAGTTGTTACCTGCTATGCCATGGAAAAGGTTTTGATAGAGGTTAAGGAAAAACAACTAAGTTTAATGAATTACCTGGGTGAATGGTGGAGTTATGGAGAGGGTGGGCTGTATCGGGGGCAAGACCCCGGTGCTAGTGCACACTTGCGGAAAGTCACCCAGGCTTAAAGAGATTGTAGACAAACCTTGCTCATTAGCTTCACGTACAACCACATGCTACTATGGCTCGGCTTGACAAAGTATGTTGTATGAACCCGGATCCTAGGGGCCGGGTGGTGGTAGAGGGATACTCGTAGGTGGAACGGGGCCCTTAGGGAATGGTTCGGGTGATTACACACGAAGGTCTCGGCCACGGTCCGCACTCTGTCCTTTGAGCAAAATGTGCATCGAGGTAGAAGGATTGACCTGGCCATGTGGGTAAAGGTGTACAACCTCTCGAGAGTGTAAATCTAAGTACTTAGCCGTGTCCCCGGTTATGGACAACTTGAGCGAACTGACAAGTCCTTGTTCGAAGATCTCCTCATCCCAATTTCTTAAATAAAATTTGATGGGTGAACAAGGGTAGGAAGGTACATTGGGGCTTTACCAATGTTACTTTTAATTGGTACATTGGGGTTTTACCAATGTTACTATTAATTAGATTGAAAGAAAATGTTTTGATAAATGATAGAGAAAAATTGGCTTTATGCAAAATGAACCTGAGCTCTACCTGCCAGATGTGCACGTAGGTGTAGGATGCCTTTTGAGTCCACAAAAGTGTCCTTGCCAATACAATTCCAAATGTATTGATTCCTTCGGGCTGCAACGTTTGATGTTGCAGGTATCCCTAGCTGCTGAAGAAGATGTAGGATCACGAGTCTTTGCCCAACATGTCTGCCTGTGGCATCCGTGAAGGAAGAGGACTCCATGCTATTTGCTTTCCGTTTGATGTTGAACTCTGATTTATGCTTATGCTAGCCCTTGAGCTATGCAAGTTGTATCGAACTATTTTATTTTCGCTGGATCTTAGGTTGTAATGAAGACCTTTGCTACTTGGTATTTCATCTTAAACTGTGTGTGCTAGCAGTTCGATCCAGGGACTAGAACTAATGCACAGGGACTTGCACTTTTAAAGTGAGGTCACTACAGATGGTATCAGAGCACTGTGTTGCCCATAGGTTCGTGACCCTAGGTTTGGATAGAAATAGGAAGACCTTAGGATGAAATTCCCTCTTATCTATCTAATCCATTCTCTATTGAAAAGAAATGTTTGCAAATTTGTTTTCTGGTATTCTCACCTATTTCATCTTCAAAATAAGTCTTCATCATCTAGACGTCCAAATCTTTGAAGACCTCAAGGAGGTGGAAGAGAATCTAGAAGCACCTAGGATGGAAATAGAGTTGACCACCACTTTCTCCCTTTTATCAGGCCAACGATATCTTAAAAACGCATTGATCCTACCAAATTGTGGTATGACCATACTAGTTTGTTAGTGTTTAAAAATACTTGCTTGCGTGATTTTGAGGATTGTTTATATGCTTGTGTTGTGTGAGGGTAGGAAATTTTATTTCTCCTTAGCTCTAGTCTAATTCTATTCTTACCTCGCAAACCCCACAGCATGCCGCCCCGCCGAGAGCCCGAGGTGCCAGCCTATGTTCAGCAGATGATGGAGGCACATGCCCAGCTGATGCAAGTAGTGACTCAGACCATAGCCCAGCTGAACAACAACATGCAGAACAACAACCACAACAACAATCCACCACCCCCGCCACCGCCACCTCCGCCACAGCAGGACCGTCTAACTAGGTTCCTGAGGCTGAACCCTCCCGCATTCTCAAGTTCTCCTGAGCCAATCGTAGCTGAAGACTGGTTGCGTACAATTAACAAGAAGTTGGACACTATTCAAGCACAGGGGGAAGAGAAGGTGCGGTTCGCCGCACATCAGCTTGAAGGACCCGCGGTTGAATGGTGGGACAACTACCAGATCACCTATCCTGACATCACAGACATCACTTGGGACCAGTTTCAAATAGCCTTCCGCACTACTCATGTTGCATCTGGAATGATTGCCCTGAAGAGGCGCGAGTTTCGTGACTTGCGCCAGGGATCTCGCTCCTTGTCTGACTATGCTGAGCTCTTCAACAAGTTGGCTTGTTATGCACCTGAAGATGTGAACACTAATAGGAAGAGGCTGGAGGATGATACGTCTCCGACGTATCGATAATTTCTTATGTTCTATGCCATATTATTGATGATACATACATGTTTTATGCACACTTTATGTCATATTCGTGCATTTTCTGGAACTAACCTATTAACAAGATGCCGAAGTGCCGGTTCTCGTTTTCTCGCTGTTTTTGGTTTCGAAATCCTAGTAACGAAATATTCTCGGAATTGGACGAAACGAAGACCCGGGGGCCTATTTTGCCACGAACCTTCCGGAAGACCGAAGAGCATACGAAGTGGGGCCACGAGGTGGCGACACCACATGGCGGCGCGGCCAAGGGGGCCCGCGCCGCCCTATGGTGTGGGCCCCTCGTCGGGCCCCGACTCTGCCCTTCCGCCTACTTAAAGCCTCCGTCGCGAAACCCCCGATGCGAAAAACCACGATACGGAAAACCTTGCGAGACGCCGCCGCCGCCAATCCCATCTCGGGGGATTCCGGAGATCTCCTCCGGCACCCTGCCGGAGAGGGGATTCATCTCCCGGAGGACTCTACACCGCCATGGTCGCCTCCGGAGTGATGAGTGAGTAGTTCACCCCTGGACTATGGGTCCATAGCAGTAGCTAGATGGTTGTCTTCTCCTCATTGTGCTTCATTGTTGGATCTTGTGAGCTGCCTAACATGATCAAGATCATCTATCCGTAATACTCTATGTTGTGTTTGTCGGGATCCGATGGATAGAGAATACCATGTCATGTTAATTATCAAGTTATTACATATGTGTTGTTTATGATCTTGCATGCTCTCCGTTACTAGTAGAGGCTCTGGCCAAGTTTTTGCTTTTAACTCCAAGAGAGAGTATTTATGCTCGATAGTGGGTTCATGCCTGCATTGACACCTGGGACAGTGACAGAAAGTTCTAAGGTTGTGTTGTGCTGTTGCCACTAGGGATAAAACATTGGCGCTATGTTCGAGGATGTAGTTGTTGATTACATTACGCACCATACTTAATGCAATTGTCTGTTGCTTTGCAACTTAATACTGGAAGGGGTTCGGACGATAACCTGAAGGTGGACTTTTTAGGCATAGATGCAGTTTGATGGCGGCCTATGTACTTTGTCGTAATGCCCAATTAAATCTCACTATACTTATCATGTCATGTATGTGCATTGTTATGCCCTCTCTATTTGTCAATTGCCCGACTGTAATTTGTTCACCCAACATGCTTTTATCTTATGGGAGAGACACCTCTAGTGAACTGTGGACCCCGGTCCATTCTTTTAATACTGAAATACAGATCTGCTGCAATACTTGTTTTACTGTTTTCTCTGCAAACAATCATCTTCCACACAATTCGGTTAATCCTTTGTTACGAGCAAGCCGGTGAGATTGACAACCTCACTTGTTTCGTTGGGGCAAAGTACTTTGGTTGTGTTGTGCGGGTTCCACGTTGGCGCCGGAATCTCCGGTGTTGCGCCGCACTACATCCCGCCGCCATCAACCTTCAACGTGCTTCTTGACTCCCTACTGGTTCGATTAAACCTTGGTTTCTTGCGAGGGAAACTTGCCGTTGTGCGCATCACACCTTCCTCTTGGGGTTCCCAACGGACGTGTCAACTACACGCATCAAGCAAATTTCTGGCGCCATTGCCGGGGAGATCAAGACACGCTGCAAGGGGAGTCTCCACTTCTCAATCTCTTTACTTTGTTTTTGTCTTGCTTTATTTTATTTACTACTTTGTTTGCTGCACTTATATCAAAACACAAAAAATTAGTTGCTAGCTTTACTTTCTTGCACTCTATATCAAAAACACACAAAAAAATTAGTTTACTTGCATTTACTTTATCTAGTTTGCTTTATTTACTATTGCTAAAATGGCCAACCCTGAAAATACTAAGTTGTGTGACTTCACTAGCACAAATAATAATGATTTCTTATGCACACCTATTGCTCCACCTGCTACTACAGCGGAATTCTTTGAAATTAAACCTGCTTTATTGAATCTTGTTATGCGAGAGCAATTTTCTGGTGTTAGTTCTGATGATGCTGCTGCCCATCTCAATAATTTTGTTGAACTATGTGAAATGCAAAAATATAAAGATGTAGATGGTGACATTATAAAATTAAAAAAATTTCCTTTCTCATTAAGAGGAAGAGCTAAAGATTGGTTGTTATCTCTGCCTAAGAATAGTATTGATTCCTGGACTAAATGCAAGGATGCTTTTATTGGTAGATATTATCCCCCTGCTAAAATTATATCTTTGAGGAGTAGCATAATGAATTTTAAACAATTGGATAATGAACATGTTGCTCAAGCTTGGGAAAGAATGAAATCTCTAGTTAAAAATTGCCCAACCCATGGACTGACTACTTGGATGATCATCCAAACCTTCTATGCGGGACTAAATTTTTCTTCGCGGAATTTATTGGATTCAGCTGCTGGAGGTACCTTTATGTCCATCACTCTTGGTGAAGCAACAAAGCTTCTTGATAATATGATGGTTAATTACTCTGAATGGCACACGGAAAGAGCTCCACAAGGTAAGAAGGTAAATTCTGTTGAAGAATCCTCTTCCTTGAATGATAAGGTTGATGCTATTATGTCTATGCTTGCGAATGATAGGACTAATGTTGATCCTAATAATGTTCCATTAGCTTCATTGGTTGCCCAAGAAGAACATGTTGATGTAAACTTCATTAAAAATAATAATTTCAACAACAATGCTTACTCGAACAATTCTAGTAATAACTATAGGCCATATCCTTATAATAATGGTAACGGTTATGCTAATTCTTATGGGAATTCTTACAACAATAATAGGAATACACCCCCTGGACTTGAAGCCATGCTTAAAGAATTTATTAGTACACAAACTTCCTTTAACAAATCTGTTGAGGAAAAGCTCAATAAAATTGATATTCTTGTTTCTAGAGTTGATAGTCTTGCCTCTGATGTTGATCTTTTGAAATCGAAAGTTATGCCTAATAGGGATATTGAAAATAAAATTGTTACTACAGCAAATGCCATCCAAGTTAGAATTAATGAGAATATAAGATTAATGGCTGAACTCGCGTGCTAGGTGGGATAGAGAAGAAAATGAAAAACTAGCTAAAAAGGAAAATGTAGCTAAAGTTTGGACTATTACCACCACTAGCAATGCTAATGATTCATATGTTGCTGCACCTCCTACTATCAATGATAAAATAATTGGTGTTGGCAATGTTTCTACTCCTAGTGCAAAGCGCGCAAAATTACCTGAAACTGCTAAAGCTGCTGAAACCGCCTGTGATAAAGCTGCTGAAATTTTTTCCAACCTTGGGGATGATAATCCCATTGCTTTAGATTGTAATGATTTAGATTTTGATGATTGCCACATCTCTGAAGTTATAAAGTTCTTGCAAAAACTTGCTAAAAGTCCTAATGCTAGCGCTGTAAACTTGGCTTTCACAAAACATATTACAAATGCTCTCATAAAAGCTAGAGAAGAGAAACTAAAACTTGAAACTTCTGTTCCTAGAAAGCTAGAGGATGGTTGGGAGCCCATCATTAAAATGAGAGTCAAAGATTTTTATTGTAATGCTTTATGTGATCTTGGTGCAAGTATTTCTGTTATGCCTAAAAAAGTCTATGATATGCTTGACTTGCCACCATTGAAAAATTGTTATCTGGATGTTAATCTCGCTGATAATGCTAAAAAGAAACCTTTGGGGAAGGTTGATAATGTTCATATTATGGTTAACAATAACCTTGTCCCCGTTGATTTTGTTGTCTTGGATATTGAATGCAATGCATCTTGCCCCATTATATTGGGAAGACCTTTTCTTCGAACCGTTGGTGCCACTATTGATATGAAGGAAGGTAATATTAAATATCAATTTCCTCTCAAGAAAGGTATGGAACACTTCCCTAGAAAGAGAATGAAGTTACCTTATGATTCTATTATTAGAACAAATTATGATGTTGATGCTTCGTCTCTCGATGTTACTTGAGTTACACTTTCTGCGCCTAGCTGAAAGGCGTTAAAGAAAAGCGCTTATGGGAGACAACCCATGTTTTTAGTACAGTATTTTTGTTTTATATTTGAGTCTTGGAAGTTGTTTACTACTGTAGCAACCTATCCTTATCTTATTTTTGAGTTTTGTTGTGCCAAGTAAAGTCTTTGATAGTAAAGTAAGTACTAGATTTGGATTACTGCGCAGTTCCAGATTTCTTTGCTGTCACGAATCTGGGTCTACCTCCCTGTAGGAAGCTCAGAAAATTAAGCCAATTTACGTGCATGATCCTCAGATATGTACGCAACTTTCATTCAATTTGATAATTTTCATTTGAGCAAGTCTGGTGGCCTAATAAAATCCATCTTTACGGACTGTTCTGTTTTGACAGATTCTGCCTTTTATTTCGCATTGCCTCTTTCGCTATGTTGGATGAATTTCTTTGATCCATTAATGTCCAGTAGCTTTATGCAATGTCCAGAAGTGTTAAGAATGATTGTGTCACCTCTGAACATGTGAATTTTTATTATGCACTAACCCTCTAATGAGTTGTTTCGAGTTTGGTGTGGAGGAAGTTTTCAAGGATCAAGAGAGGAGTATGATGCAATATGATCAAGGAGAGTGAAAGCTCTAAGCTTGGGGATGCCCCGGTGGTTCACCCCTGCATATTTTAAGAAGACTCAAGCGTCTAAGCTTGGGGATGCCCAAGGCATCCCCTTCTTCATCAACAACATTATCAGGTTCCTCCCCTGAAACTATATTTTTATTCCGTCACATCTTATGTACTTTGCTTGGAGCGTCGGTTTGTTTTTGTTTTTTTTGTTTTGTTTGAATAAAATGGATCCTAGCATTCACTTTATGGGAGAGAGACACGCTCCGCTGTAGCATATGGACAAGTATGTCCTTAGGCTCTACTCATAGTATTCATGGCGAAGTTTCATCTTCGTTAAATTGTTATATGGTTGGAATTGGAAAATGCTACATGTAGTAATTCTAAAATGTCTTGGATAATTTGATACTTGGCAATTGTTGTGCTCATGTTTAAGCTCTTGCATCATATGCTTTGCACCCATTAATGAAGAAATACTTAGAGCTTGCTAATTTGGATTGCATATTTGGTTTCTCTAGAGTCTAGATAACATCTAGTATTGAGTTTTGAACAACAAGGAAGACGGTATGGAGTCTTATAATGTTTACAATATGTCTTTTATGTGAGTTTTGCTGTACCGTTCATCCTTGTGTTTGTTTCAAATAACCTTGCTAGCCTAAACCTTGTATCGAGAGGGAATACTTCTCATGCATCCAAAATACTTGAGCCAACCACTATGCCATTTGTGTCCACCATACCTACCTACTACATGGTATTTATCCGCCATTCCAAAGTAAATTGCTTGAGTGCTACCTTTAAAATTCCATCATTCACCTTTACAATATATAGCTCATGGGACAAATAGCTTAAAAACTATTGTGGTATTGAATATGTACTTATGCACTTTATCTCTTATTAAGTTGCTTGTTGTGCGATAACCATGCTTCAGGGACGCCATCAACTATTCTTTGTTGAATATCATGTGAGTTGCTATGCATGTCCGTCTTGTACTGAAGTAAGAGAGATCTACCACCTTTATGGTTGGAGCATGCATATTGTTAGAGAAGAACTTTGGGCCGCTAACTAAAGCCATGATTCATGGTGGAAGTTTCAGTTTTGGACACATATCCTCAATCTCATATGAGAATAATAATTGTTGCCACATGCTTATGCATTAAAGAGGAGTCCATTATCTGTTGTCCATGTTGTCCCGGTATGGATGTCTAAGTTGAGAATAATCAAAAGCGAGAAATCCAAAATGCGAGCTTTCTCCTTAGACCTTTGTACGGGCGGCATGGAGGTACCCCATTGTGACACTTGGTTAAAACATGTGCATTGCAAAGATCCGGTAGTCCAAGCTAATTAGGACAAGGTGCGGGCACTATTAGTATACTATGCATGAGGCTTGCAACTTGTAAGATATAATTTACATAACTCATATGCTTTATTACTACCGTTGACAAAATTGTTTCATGTTTTCAAAATAAAAGCTCTAGCACAAATATAGCAATCGATGCTTTCCTCTTTGAAGGACCATTCTTTTACTTTTATGTTGAGTCGGTTCACCTATCTCTCTCCACCTCAAGAAGCAAACACTTGTGTGAATCGTGCATTGATTCCTACATACTTGCATATTGTACTTGTTATATTACTCTATGTTGACTAGTATCCATGAGATATACATGTTACAAGTTGAAAGCAACCGCTGAAACTTAATCTTCCTTTGTGTTGCTTCAATACCTTTACTTTGATTTATTGCTTTATGAGTTAACTCTTATGCAAGACTTATTAATACTTGTCTTGAAGTACTATTCATGAAAAGTCTTTGCTTTATGATTCACTTGTTTACTCATGTCATTACCATTGTTTTGATCGCTGCATTCACTACATATGTTTACAAATAGTATGATCAAGGTTATGATGGCATATCACTTCAGAAATTATCTTTGTTATCGTTTTACCTGCTCGGGACAAGCAGAACTAAGCTTGGGGATGCTTGATACGTCTCCGACGTATCGATAATTTCTTATGTTCTATGCCATATTATTGATGATACCTACATGTTTTATGCACACTTTATGTCATATTCGTGCATTTTCCGGAACTAACCTATTAACAAGATGCCGAAGTGCCGGTTCTCGTTTTCTCGCTGTTTTTGGTTTCGTAAATCCTAGTAACGAAATATTCTCGGAATTGGACGAAACGAAGACCCGGGGGCCTATTTTGCCACGAACCTTCCGGAAGACCGAAGAGCATACGAAGTGGGGCCACGAGGTGGCGACACCACATGGCGGCGCGGCCAAAGGGGGGCCCGCGCCGCCCTATGGTGTGGGCCCCTCGTCAGGCCCCCGACTCTGCCCTTCCGCCTACTTAAAGCCTCCGTCGCGAAACCCCTGATGCGAAAAACCACGATACGGAAAACCTTACTGAGATGCCGCCGCCGCCAATCCCATCTCGAGGGATTCTGGAGATCTCCTCCGGCACCTCGCCGGAGAGGGGATTCATCTCCCGGAGGACTCTACACCGCCATGGTCGCCTCCGGAGTGATGAGTGAGTAGTTCACCCCTGGACTATGGGTCCATAGCAGTAGCTAGATGGTTGTCTTCTCCTCATTGTGCTTCATTGTTGGATCTTGTGAGCTGCCTAACATGATCAAGATCATCTATCTATAATACTCTATGTTGTGTTTGTCGGGATCCGATGGATAGAGAATACCATGTCATGTTAATTATCAAGTTATTACATATGTGTTGTTTATGATCTTGCATGCTCTCCGTTACTAGTAGAGGCTCTGGCCATGTTTTTGCTTTTAACTCCAAGAGGGAGTATTTATGCTCGATAGTGGGTTCATGCCTGCATTGACACCTGGGACAGTGACAGAAAGTTCTAAGGTTGTGTTGTGCTGTTGCCACTAGGGATAAAACATTGGCGCTATGTCCGAGGATGTAGTTGTTGATTACATTACGCACCATACTTAATGCAATTGTCCGTTGCTTTGCAACTTAATACCGGAAGGGGTTCGGACGATAACCCGAAGGTGGACTTTTTAGGCATAGATGCGGTTGGATGGCGGTCTATGTACTTTGTCGTAATGCCCAATTAAATCTCACTATACTTATCATGTCATGTATGTGCATTGTTATGCCCTCTCTATTTGTCAATTGCCCGACCGTAATTTGTTCACCCAACATGCTTTTATCTTATGGGAGAGACACCTCTAGTGAACTGTGGACCCCGGTCCATTCTTTTAATACTCGAAATACAAATCTGCTGCAATACTTGTTTTACTCGTTTTCTCTCGCAAACAATCATCTTCCACACAATTCGGTTAATCCTTTGTTACGGCAAGCCGGTGAGATTGACAACCTCACTTGTTTCGTTGGGGCAAAGTACTTTGGTTGTGTTGTGCAGGTTCCACGTTGGCGCCGGAATCTCCGGTGTTGCGCCGCACTACATCCCGCCGCCATCAACCTTCAACGTGCTTCTTGACTCCTACTGGTTCGATTAAACCTTGGTTTCTTACTGAGGGAAACTTGCCGCTGTGCGCATCACACCTTCCTCTTGGGGTTCCCAACGGACGTGTCAACTACACGCATCAGAGGAATTCATGAGAGGTCTCAATGATGAGATATCCATTCAGCTTTGTGCTTCTAGGTACGCCAATTACCAGGAGTTGTATGACAGTGCAGTGGCAGTTGAGTCCAAGCACAACAGCATGGAGAACCGGAAGAGAAAGCACGGTTATGACAAGTATGGATCAGGACCAGCGCACAAGATGCGGTCATATGGAGATGGTAGTGGAAGTTCTTGCCATCACAAGTATGGCAGCAATGATGGTGGAAACAAGCATCACCACAATGATAACAAGAATCACCACCACAACAACTCTGGGAAGAGTAATGGCAGCCATCATGGAAATGGCAATGGCCACAACAACGGCAATGGCAACAACAATGGTCATCGCTTTGTGAAGAAGGACATCAGCCAGGTTGAGTGCTTCAAGTGCAGGAAGACAGGACATTTTGCCAATGACTGCCCTGAGAAGAAGGCTGAGGAAGCAAGGAAGATTGTGGATGCAGGCAAGCCTAACCCGTTCCAGAAGGGACATGCCAACCATGTCAATGTTGAGGAGATCTATGATGAGCCCGACGCAGTGATCGGTACGTTCATGCTCAATCACTTTTCAGCACTTGTTCTATTTGATACTAGTGCATCACATTCTTTCATATCAAGAGCATTTATGGATAAGAATAATCTGCCCACTGAAACAACGGGATGCCCTCTTAGAGTAAGCTCTCCAGGGGGAGAGATGTTAGTAACTGATGGATGTAGAAATTTGACCCTGCAAATTGGAAAACATAAGTTCCCAGCCAACTTAGTAGTCCTACCATCCCAAGGTCTAGATGTAATCCTAGGCATGGATTGGATGACCACTTATGGAGGCATAATAGATTGTGCAAAGAGATCAATTACACTCACAACCCCAGAAATGAAGAGGATTCGTTTCAATTCAACCTTTGAGCTTAAAAGTAGTAAGGTCAACTCTCTTAAGGGGGTTAGCATGGAGACCGTGCTCGTTGTGAGAGAATACCCGGATGTGTTCCCGGAAGAGTTGCAAGGAATGCCACCGGACAGAGAAGTTGAATTTCTCATTGAGTTGTTGCCTGGAACTGGACCAATAGCCAAGAGACCATACAAGATGGATGTAGAGGAATTGAAGGAGTTGAAGAAGCAGCTTAAGGAACAGGTGGAAAAGGGTTTCATCCGACCTAGTTCATCGTCATGGGGAGCCCCTGTTTTGTTTGTGATGAAGAAAGATTCTAGCAAGAGATTGGTAATGGATTATCGATCACTCAATGAAGTCACTATCAAGAACAAGTGCCCGTTGCCCAATATCAACGACCTATTTGACCAACTGAAGGGAGCAAAGGTGTTCTCCAAAATTGATCTTTGATCGGGCTACTTCCAAATGAAGATCAGAGAGCAAGACGTACCTAAGACCGCATTCACTACTAGATACGGTCTGTATGAGTATACAGTTATGCCATTTGGTCTAACCAATGCCCCGGCATATTTTATGGCCATGATGAACAAAGTGTTCGTGGAATATTTGGATAAGTTCGTAGTGGTATTCATCGATGATATATTCATATACTCAAAGGATGAAGCCGAACATGAGAGGCACTTGCGCCTAATCATGGAGAAGCTTAGAGAGCACAAGTTGTATGCCAAGTTCAGCAAGTGTGAGTTCTGGTTGGATAGGGTTGGATTCCTTGGACATATAGTTTCAGCAGAAGGAGTCGCAGTTGATCCGAGTAAAGTTGCAGCTGTGACCAAGTGGGAATCACCCAAGAATGCAGGAGAGATCCGGAGTTTCCTAGGACTCGCTGGATACTACCGGAGATTTATTGAGAATTTCTCCAAGATTGCAAAGCCCATGACAGAACTGTTGAAGAAGGAGAAGAAATTCAACTGGACAGATGAGTGTGAAGCTAGTTTTCAAGAGTTGAAGCAACGCCTAGTAAGTGCACCGGTTCTATGTTTGCCGGATATCAATAAGGATTTCCAAGTGTACTGCGACGCCTCTCGTCAAGGACTTGGAGGTGTTCTAATGCAAGATGGAAAAGTAGTGTGCTATGCTTCACGACAACTCAATAAGCATGAGAGAAACTACCCAACCCATGACTTAGAGCTAGCATCTGTTGTTCATACCCTAAAAGTGTGGAGACACTACTTGATGGGAAGCATTGTGATGTGTTCACAGACCATAAGAGCCTGAAGTACATATTCACTCAAAAGGAGCTGAATGAGGCAAAGAAGATGGTTGGAGTTAATAAAAGATTATGATATGAATTTGCAATATCACCCAGGGAAGGCTAACGTTGTAGCCGATGCGCTGAGCCGTAAGAGCTATGTAAACGGCCTCACCGCTGGAGAATTACCAGAGAAACTGTGTGAACAGTTTAAGGACCTCAGACTAGAGGTTGTGCCCAAAGGTTATTTGGCATCACTTGAAGTTCAGCCAACACTAATGGACAGAATTAGAGAAGCTCAAAAGTTAGACAAAGAAATAGAGGAGATCAAGGTCAATATGAGTGAAGGCAGAGCAAAAGGATTTCATGCAGATGAACAAGGAACCATATGGTTTGAGAAGCGTATCTGTGTACCCCAGGACCCTGAGCTTAGGAAGTTGATTTTCCAGGAAGCCCATGATTCACCATATACTCCATCCATCCGGGTAACACCAAGATGTACATGGACGTGAAGGAAAGGTTCTGGTGGAGTAATCTGAAGAGAGACATCGCTGAGTATATTGCACTGTGTGATGTTTGTAGTAGAGTCAAGGCGGAACATCAGAAACCCGCAGGATTGTTGCAACCACTACCTGTACCAGAATGGAAGTGGGAGAATATTGGCATGGATTTTATCACCGGACTGCCAAAGACTAGATCGGGATATGATTCCATTTGGGTCGTAGTAGACCGTTTGACTAAAGTGGCTCACTTCATTCTAGTGAAGACCACCTACACGAGCGCCAAACTAGCCAAGTTATACATGAACAAAATCATATGTTTGCATGGAGTGCCCAAGAGCATTGTGTCAGACAGAGGTACTCAGTTTACATCTCACTTTTGGCGTCAAATACACGAGTCTTTGGGAACTAGACTGGAGTTCAGCACAGCGTTTCACCCACAGACTGATGGACAGACTGAAAGAGTGAATCAAATCTTGGAAGATATGTTAAGAGCATGTGCATTGGACTATGGATCAAGTTGGGATGAAAATCTGCCTTATGCAGAGTTTTCATATAATAATAGCCACCAAGCTAGTATTGGTATGGCACCCTTTGAGGCATTGTACGGAAGGAAGTGCACCACCCCATTGCTATGGAGTGGCTTAGGAGAAAGAAGTCTGTTTGGCCCAGACCTAATCAAGGATGCCGAAGAGAAGGTCAGACTGATCAGAGATAGATTGAAGATAGCCCAATCTAGACAGAAGAGCTACGCTGACTCAAAGCGTAGGGAAGTGACCTATGAGATAGGAGATACAGCATACCTAAGAGTCTCACCCCTACGTGGTGTGAAAAGATTTGGATTCAAGGGAAAGTTAGCACCCCGCTTTGTAGGACCATTCAAGATCGTGTCTCGCAAAGGTGAAGTAGCCTATGAGTTGGAACTGCCAGAATCTCTAGCTGCAGTTCACAATGTGTTCCATGTAAGCCAACTGAAGAAGTGTCACCCAGAAATGGCACAGACCCCATTGAGAGATACAGTGCCACTTGAGGAAGTTCAGTTGGAGAGTGATCTCACATATGAAGAGAAGCCGATCAAGATACTGGAGACAGCAGAAAGAGTGACCCGTACGAAGACGATCAAGTTCTGTAAAGTCCAGTGGAATCACCACACCGAGGAAGAAGCTACCTGGGAGCGAGAAGATGATCTTCGAGAAGACCATCCGCACCTATTTGCTAGCCTTTCCGAATCTCGAGGACGAGATTCATCTTAAGGGGGGTAGGTTTGTAACATCCCAATTTTTCAAAATTTCAAACTTCATGCATTTCATGCATTGCATCATGTCATCATTTCATTTTTAGGGAAAATTTTAAATTCAAAATCCTATTTCAAAACCCCGAACCCTAAAACGGCACTATAGCCACATAGGCATGTATGCCAATTTTCTTTTATAAAATATTTTATTTTGTTTCAAAATGCATTTCAATGCGATGTCCTTTTCAAAAGGGATCCATCGGTATCTTATTTGTATTTTTCCGATTAATTTTGGTGCCTCAAATGCATTTTCAAATAAGAGAAAGAGATAGAAGAATAAAAAAAGAAAAAAAAAGAGAGGCCGACCCAACTGGGCCGACCAGACGGCCGACCGGCCCAGCCAGGCCAGGCCCCCGCACGCGCCCCACCCCTTCGTCCCCAACCGCCGCTCGCCCCGCGCCTCCCCACGACGCGCACGCACACACGCGCAGGCACGCAGAGGCCCCCGGCCACCTCGCCTCCCCACACTTCCCCCGCGCCTCCCCCAACCGTCTGAGGCCGCCCCCATATAGCCCCTGGCCTCCTCTCTCATTTCCCCCTGCTCTCCCTCTCAAACACGCCCCCAGGCTGCCCGGATAGCTCGCTAGAGTTCGCCGCCGTGTCGCCGCCCCCAGCCGCCCCTCACCGCCGGCCGGCACCTCCCCAAGCCGCGCCACGGCCACCATCTGCACCGCGGCGACGCCCCGCACGTCGTCCACGCCTTATCCGCGCCGAGGACCGCTGCAGCGCCACCGACCATCGCCGCTGGCGAACTCACCTCGCCGCCGGCCACGTCAGCCGCCACCTCGTCGCCACGCGTGTGCCACGTCGCCGCCACGTGAGCACCCTGTTTTTCCCCTATTCTTTCTTTTCCACCTATGCAAACTAAATCTGGCCGTCCGTGTTATGTTGATCCAACGGATCAGAGAGCGTGATCCGCGCGAAGGGGTACGCACCAATAGGATTGCGCCATGTGTCTGCACACACCCCCTAGATTTCGTTTTAACAGCAATTCGATAGTCCGCGCATTGCAAAATTCATAACCAGAGCTCCGCTTGTCCAAAAATTTCAAACTTTATACAGTTGGAATCCTAAAAATATAAGGAACGTTTTGGAACAATAAAATGTGGACTTACAGAAGTTTGAGATTCATCCATATTTAAATGCCTTATTAGAGTACCATGTCCATAAAATGATATCTACATACCCTTTTTGGGTGATTCCTTTTGCATATGCTTGCAGATGTTACCCTCTGTCCAGTAGTACCAAAACCATCATTTGTCTACTGTACCAAAACACCTTTTTCAATTAATGGTAGTTGCCCTTCGCTAGTGCGACATAGATGGTTCGCAATAATTCAACCAACCATAAAACTTGACCATGGCATCATGCATATAGTGACAACCAGAGATCATTAAATGGAGTGCACTTGTGTAAATATCATATTCATCTCATGTCTATGCTTGTGCATTTGTGTTGTGCATTGTGTTTATGGTGCTATGCATGTATGTTTGTAGATTGCGACTGTGACAGCTGCAACCGTTGTGACTGCGAAGATTGCAACTCTTCCCTCTGAAAAAGGCAAGTGACACACACCAAAAGTCCCAGTTTTAATTCTTGCACCGTAGTGTTTTTATAGTAGACATGTCTAGGGTTTATGCTTTATGCTTGCTAGTAAATCCTAGTAGTTTTAGCTACACCACTCCTAGACTCCCTTAGCCGCCATTAAATTTAGTTGTTACCTGCTATGCCATGGAAAAGGTTTTGATAGAGGTTAAGGAAAAACAACTAAGTTTAATGAATTACCTGGGTGAATGGTGGAGTTATGGAGAGGGTGGTGATACGTCTCCGACGTATCGATAATTTCTTATGTTCCATGCCACATTATTGATGATATCTACATGTTTTATGCACACTTTATGTCATATTCGTGCATTTTTTGGAACTAACCTATTAACAAGATGCCGAAGAGCCGCTTGTTGTTTTCTGCTGTTTTTGGTTTCAGAAATCCTAGTAACGAAATATTCTCGGAATTTGACGAAATCAACGCCCAGGGTCCTATTTTGCCACGAAGCTTCCAGAAGACCGAAGGAGAGTCGAAGTGGGGCCACGAGGTGGCGACGCACCAGGGCGGCGCGGCCCAGGCCCTGGCCGCGCCGACCTATAGTGTGGGCCCCTCGTGCCGCCTCTTTACCTGCCCTTCCGCCTACAAATAGCCTCCGTCGCGAAACCCCCAGTACCGAGAGCCACGATACGGAAAACCTTACTGAGACGCCGCCGCCGCCAATCCCATCTCGGGGGATTCCGGAGATCTCCTCCGGCACCCCGCCGGAGAGGGGATTCATCTCCCGGAGGACTCTACACCGCCATGGTCGCCTCCGGAGTGATGAGTGAGTAGTTCACCCCTGGACTATGGGTCCATAGCAGTAGCTAGATGGTTGTCTTCTCCTCATTGTGCTTCATTGTTGGATCTTGTGAGCTGCCTAACATGATCAAGATCATCTATCCGTAATGCTATATGTTGTGTTTGTCGGGATCCGATGGATAGAGAATACTATGTTATGTTAATTATCAATCTATTACCTATGTGTTGTTTATGATCTTGCATGCTCTCCGTTATTAGTAGAGGCTCGGCCAAGTTTTTGCTCTTAACTCCAAGAGGGAGTATTTATGCTCGATAGTGGGTTCATGCCTCCATTAAATCCGGGACGATGACGAGAAAGTTCTAAGGTTGTGGATGTGTTGTTGCCACTAGGGATAAAACATTGATGCTATGTCCGAGGATGTAGTTATTGATTACATTACGCACCATACTTAATGCAATTGTCTCGTTGTTTTGCAACTTAATACTGGAAGGGGTTCGGATGATAACCTCGAAGGTGGACTTTTTAGGCATAGATGCATGCTCGGATAGCGGTCTATGTACTTTGTCGTAATGCCCAATTAAATCTCACTATATTTATCATGACATGTATGTGCATTGTTATGCCCTCTCTATTTGTCAATTGCCCGACTGTAATTTGTTCACCCAACATGCTTTTATCTTATGGGAGAGACACCTCTAGTGAACTGTGGACCCCGGTCCTATTCTTTACATCGCATACAATCTACTCGCAATACTTGTTTTACTCGTTTTCTCGCAAACAATCATCTTCCACACAATACGGTTAATCCTTTGTTACAGCAAGCCGGTGAGATTGACAACCTCACCTGTTTCGTTGGGGCAAAGTACTTTGGTTGCGTTGTGCAGGTTCCACGTTGGCGCCGGAATCTCTGGTGTTGCGCCGCACTACATCCCGCCGCCATCAACCTTCAACGTGCTTCTTGGCTCCTCCTGGTTCGATAAACCTTGGTTTCTTTCTCGAGGGAAAACTTGCTGCTGTGCGCATCATACCTTCCTCTTGGGGTTCCCAACGAACGTGTGAGTTACACGCCATCAAGCAACAAAATTTCTGGCGCCGTTGCCGGGGAGATCAAGACACGCTGCAAGGGGAGTCTCCACAATCCAATCTCTTTACTTTGTTTTTGTCTTGCTTTATTTTATTTACTACTTTGTTTGCTGCATTATATTAAAAACACAAAAAAATTAGTTGCTAGCTTTACTTTATTTACTGTCTTGCTCTCTATATCGAAAACACACAAAAATTAGTTACTGGCATTTACTTTATCTAGTTTGCTTTATTTACTACTGCTAAAATGAATACTCCTGAAAACACTAAGTTGTGTGACTTCACAAACACAAATAATAATGATTTCCTATGCACACCTATTGCTCCACTCGCTGCTACGAGCAGAATTCTTTGAAATTAAACCCGCTTTACTCGAATCTTGTCATGAGAGAGCAATTTTCTCGGTGTTAGTTCCGATGATGCTCGCTGCCCATCTTAATAATTTTGTTGAACTATGTGAAATGCAAAAGTATAAGGATGTAGATGGTGATATTATTAAATTGAAATTGTTTCCTTTCTCATTAAGAGGAAGAGCTAAAGATTGGTTGCTATCTCTCGCCTAAGAATAGTATTGATTCATGGACTAAATGCAAGGATGCTTTTATTGGTAGATATTATCCCCCTGCTAAAATTATATCTTTGAGAAGTAGCATAATGAATTTTAAACAATTGGATAATGAACATGTTGCTCAAGCTTGGGAAAGAATGAAATCTTTGGTTAAAAATTGCCCAACCCATGGACTGACTACTTGGATGATCATCCAAACCTTTTATGCAGGACTAAATTTTTCTTCGCGGAATTTATTGGATTCAGCTGCTGGAGGTACCTTTATGTCCATCACTTTGGGGGCGGCCACAAAGCTCCTTGATAATATGATGATTAATTACTCTGAATGGCACACGGAAAGAGCTCCACAAGGTAAGAAGGTAAATTCTATTGAAGAATCCTCTTCCTTGAGTGATAAGATTGATGCTATTATGTCTATACTTGTGAATGATAGGACTAATGTTGATCCTAATAATGTTCCGTTAGCTTCATTGGTTGCCCAAGAAGAACATGTTGATGTAAACTTCATTAAAAATAATAATTTCAACAACAATGCTTATCGGAACAATTCTAGTAATAACTATAGGCCATATCCTTATAATAATGGTAACGTTTATGTTAATTCTTATGGGAATTCTTACAATAATAATAGGAGTGTACCCCCTGGTCTTGAAGCCATGCTTAAAGAATTTATTAGTACACAAACTGCTTTTAACAAATCTGTTGAGGAAAAGCTCAATAAAATTGATATTCTTGCTTCTAGAGTTGATAGATGATACGTCTCCGACGTATCGATAATTTCTTATGTTCCATGCCACATTATTGATGATTTCTACATGTTATATGCACACTTTATGTCATATTCGTGCATTTTCTGGAACTAACCTATTAACAAGATGCCGAAGAGCCGCTTGCTGTTTTCTGCTGTTTTTGGTTTCGAAATCCTAGTAACGAAATATTCTCGGAATCGGACGAAATCAAGACCCAGGTTCCTATTTTCACCGGAAGCATCCAGAACACACGAGAAGGACCAGAGGGGGGGCACTGGGCCCCCAGACCATAGGCCGGCGCGGCCCAGGCCCTGGCCGCGCCGCCCTATAGTGTCGTCACCCCTTCGACCCTCCTGCGCCGCCTCTTCGCCTATGTAAAGCCTCCGTCGCGAAAACCCTGACGCGAAAAACCACGATACGGAAAACCTTCCAGAGCCGCCGCCATCGTGAAGCCAAGATCTGGGGGACAGGAGTCTCTGTTCCGGCACCCTGCCGGAGCGGGGAAGTGCCCCCGGAAGGCTTCTCCATCGACACCGCTGCCATCTCCACCGCCATCTTCATCACCGCTGCTGCTCCCATGAGGAGGGAGTAGTTCTCCATCGAGGCTCGGGGCTGTACCGGTAGCTATGTGGTTCATCTCTCTCCTATGTACTTCAATACAATAATCTCATGAGCTGCCTTACATGATTGAGATTCATATGATGATGCTTGTAATCTAGATGTCACTATGCTAGTCAAGTGAGTTTTACTTATGTGATCTCCGGAGACTCCTTGTCCCACGTGTGTAAAGGTGACAGTGTGTGCACCATGTGGGTCTCTTAGGCTATATTTCACAGAATACTTACTCACTGTTATGAATGGCGTAGTGAAGTGCTTATTTATATCTCTTTATGATTGCAATATGTTTTGTATCACAATTTATCTATGTGCTACTCTAGTGATGTGTTAATAAAGTAGTTTTATTCCTCCTGCACGGTGTAATGGTGACAGTGTGTGCATCCGTGTTAGTACTTGGCGTATGCTATGATCATGATCTCTTGTAGATTGTGAAGTTAACTATTGCTATGATAGTATTGATATGATCTATTCCTCCTACGTGGCGTGAAGGTGACGAGTGTGCATGCTATGTTAGTACTTGGTTTAGTCGTGTCGATCTTTCTTGCACTCTAAGGTTACTTAAATATGAACATTGAATTGTGGAGCTTGTTAACTCCGGCATTGAGGGTTCGTGTAATCCTACGCAATGTGTTCATCATCCAACAAGAGTGTAGAGTATGCATTTATCTATTCTGTTATGTGATCAAAGTTGAGAGTGTCCACTAGTGAAAGTCTATTCCCTAGGCCTTGTTCCTAAATACTGCTATTGCTGCTTGTTTACTGTTTTACTGCGTTACTACTGCTGCGTTACTACTGCTTGTTTACTGTCCTGGGCAAAGCACTTTTCTGGTGCCGTTGCTAATTCTTATTTATACCACCTGTATTTCACTATCTCTTCGCCAAACTAGTGCACCTATTAGGTGTGTTGGGGACACAAGAGACTTCTTGCTTTGTGGTTGCGGTGGTTGCATGAGAGGGATATCTTTGACCTCTTCCTCCCTGAGTTCGATAAACCTTGGGTGATCCACTTAAGGGAAACTTGCTGCTGTTCTACAAACCTCTGCTCTTGGAGGCCCAACACTGTCTACAAGAATAGAAGCTCCCGTAGACATCAATAGACTTGCTTCTGATGTTGATCTTTTGAAGTCAAAAGTTATGCCTAATATGGATATTGAAAATAAAATTGTTACTACAGCAAATGCCATCCAAGTTAGAATTAATGAGAATATAAGATTAATGGCTGAATTGCGTGCTAGGTGGGATAGAGAAGAAAATGAAAAACTAGCTAAAGAGAATAATGTAGCTAAAGTTTGGACTATTACCACCACTAGTAATGCTAATGCTCCACATGTTTCTGCACCTCCTACTATTAATGGTAAAATAATTGGTGTTGGCAATGTTTCTACCCCTAGTGCAAAGCGCGCAAAATTACCTGAAATTGCTAAAACTGCTGAAACTGTCTGTGATAAAACTGCTGAAATTTTTTCCAACCTTGGGGATGATAATCCCATTGCTTTAGATTGTAATGATTTAGATTTTGATGATTTCCACATCTCTGAAGTTATAAAGTTCTTACAAAAACTTGCTAAGAGTCCCAATGCTAGCGCTGTAAACTTGGCTTTCACAAAACATATTACAAATGCTCTCATAAAAGCTAGAGAAGAGAAACTAAAACTTGAAACTTCTATTCCTAGAAAGCTAGAAGATGGTTGGGAGCCCATCATTAAAATTAGGGTCAATGATTTTGATTGTAATGCTTTATGTGATCTTGGTGCAAGTATTTCTGTTATGCCTAAGAAAGTCTATGATATGCTTGACTTGCCACCATTGAAAAACTGTTATTTGGATGTTAATCTCGCTGATAATGCTAAAAAGAAAACCTTTGGGGAGAGTTGATAATGTTCATATTATGGTTAACAATAACCTTGCCCCCGTTGATTTTGTTGTCTTGGATATTGAATGCAATGCCTCTTGCCCCATTATATTGGGAAGACCTTTTCTTCGAACCGTTGGTGCTACTATTGATATGAAGGAAGGTAATATTAAATATCAATTTCCTCTCAAGAAAGGTATGGAACACTTCCCTAGAAAGAGAATGAAGTTGCCTTATGATTCTATTATTAGAACAAATTATGATGTTGATGCTTCGTCTCTTGATGTTACTTGATATGCACTTTCTGCGCCTAGCTGAAAGGCGTTAAAGAAAAGCGCTTATGGGAGACAACCCATGTTTTTACTACAGCACTTTGTTTTATATTTGAGTCTTGGAAGTTGTTTACTACTGTAGCAACCTCTCCTTATCTTAGTTTTATGTTTTGTTGTGCCAAGTAAAGTCTTTGATAGTAAAGTGAATACTAGATTTGGATTACTGCGCAGAAACAGATTTCTTTGCTGTCACGAATCTGGGCCTAATTCTCTGTAGGTAACTCAGAAAATTAAGCCAATTTACGTGAGTGATCCTCAGATATGTACGCAACTTTCATTCAATTTGGGATTTTTCATTTGAGCAAGTCTGGTTCCATTTTAAAATTCGTATTTACGAACTGTTCTGTTTTGACAGATTCTGCCTTTTATTTCGCATTGCCTCTTTTGCTATGTTGGATGAATTTCTTTGATCCATTAATGTCCAAGTAGCTTTATGCAATGTCCAGAAGTGTTAAGAATGATTGTGTCACCTCTGAACATGTTAATTTTTATTGTGCACTAACCCTCTAATGAGTTGTTTCGAGTTTGGTGTGGAGGAAGTTTTCAAGGATCAAGAGAGGAGTATGATGCAATATGATCAAGAAGAGTGAAAGCTCTAAGCTTGGGGATGCCCCGGTGGTTCACCCCTGCATATTCTAAGAAGACTCAAGCGTCTAAGCTTGGGGATGCCTAAGGCATCCCCTTCTTCATCGACAACATTATCAGGTTCCTCTCCTGAAACTATATTTTTATTCCGTCACATCTTATGTGCTTTGCTTGGAGCGTCGGTTTGTTTTTGTTTTTGTTTTGTTTGAATAAAATGGATCCTAGCATTCACTGTATGGGAGAGAGACTCGCTCCGCTGTAGCATATGGACAAGTATGTCCTTAGGCTTTACTCATAGTATTCTTGGCGAAGTTTCTTCTTCGTTAAATTGTTATATGGTTGGAATTGGAAAATGCTACATGTAGTAATTCTTAAATGTCTTGGATAATTTGATACTTGGCAATTGTTGTGCTCATGTTTAAGCTCTTGCATCATATACTTTGCACCCATTAATGAAGAAACACTTAGAGCTTGCTAATTTGGTTTGCATATTTGGTTTCTCTAAAGTCTAGATAATATCTAGTATTGAGTTTTGAACAACAAGGAAGACGGTGTAGAGTCTTATAATGTTTTCAATATGTCTTTTATGTGAGTTTTGCTGCACCGGTTCATCCTTGTGTTTGTTTCAAACAACCTTGCTAGCCTAAACCTTGTATCGAGAGGGAATACTTCTCATGCATCCAAAATCCTTGAGCCAACCACTATGCCATTTGTGTCCACCATACCTACCTACTACATGGTATTTCTCCGCCATTCCAAAGTAAATTGCTTGAGTGCTACCTTTAAAATTCCATCATTCGCCTTTACAATATATAGCTCATGGGACAAATAGCTTAAAAACTATTGTGGTATTGAATATGTACTTATGCACTTTATCTCTTATTAAGTTGCTTGTTGTGCGATAACCATGTTTCGGGGACGCCATCAACTATTCTTTGTTGAATATCATGTGAGTTGCTATGCATGTCCGTCTTGTTCTGAAGTAAGAGAGATCTACCACCTTAATGGTTGGAGCATGCATATTGTTAGAGAAGAACATTGGGCCGCTAACTAAAGCCATGATTCATGGTGGAAGTTTCAGTTTTGGACATATATCCTCAATCTCATATGAGAATACTAATTGTTGCCACATGCTTATGCATTAAAGAGGAGTCCATTATCTGTTGTCCATGTTGTCCCGGTATGGATGTCTAAGTTGAGAATAATCAAAAGCGAGAAATCCAAAATGCGAGCTTTCTCCTTAGACCTTTGTACAGGCGGCATGGAGGTACCCCATTGTGACACTTGGTTAAAACATGTGTATTGCGATGATCCGGTAGTCCAAGCTAATTAGGACAAGGTGCCGGCACTATTAGTATACTATGCATGAGGCTTGCAACTTGTAAGATATAATTTACATAACTCATATGCTTTATTACTACCGTTGACAAAATTGTTTCATGTTTTCAAAATAAAAGCTCTAGCACAAATATAGCAATCGATGCTTTCCTCTTTGAAGGACCATTCTTTTTACTTTTATGTTGAGTCAGTTCACCTATCTCTCTCCACCTCAAGAAGCAAACACTTGTGTGAACTGTGCATTGATTCCTACATACTTGCATATTGCACTTGTTATATTACTTTATGTTGACAATTATCCATGAGATATACATGTTATAAGTTGAAAGCAACCGCTGAAACTTAATCTTCCTTTGTGTTGCTTCAATACCTTTACTTTGATTTATTGCTTTATGAGTTAACTCTTATGCAAGACTTATTGATGCTTGTTTTGAAGTACTATTCATGAAAAGTCTTTGCTTTATGATTCATTTGTTTACTCATGTCATTACCATTGTTTTGATCGCTGCATTCATTACATATGTTTACAAATAGTATGATCAAGGTTATGATGGCATGTCACTTCAGAAATTATCTTTGTTATCGTTTTACCCGCTCGGGACGAGCGGAACTAAGCTTGGGGATGCTGATACGTCTCCGACGTATCGATAATTTCTTATGTTCCATGCCACATTATTGATGATATCTACATGTTTTATGCACACTTTATGTCATATTCGTGCATTTTCCGGAACTAACCTATTAACAAGATGCCGAAGAGCAAGTTGTCTGTTTTCTGCTGTTTTTGGTTTCGGAAATCCTAGTAACGAAATATTCTCGGAATTGGACGAAATCAACGCCCGGGGTCCTATTTTGACACGAAGCTTCCGGAAGACCGAAGGAGAGTCGAAGTGGGGCCACGAGGTGGCGACACACCAGGGCGGCGCGGCCCGGGCCCCGGCCGCGCCGACCTATGGTGTGGGCCCCTCGTGCCGCCTCTTTACCTGCCCTTCCGCCTACAAATAGCCTCCGTCGCGAAACCCCCGATACCGAGAGCCACGATACGGAAAACCTTACCGAGACGCCGCCGCCGCCAATCCCATCTCGGGGGATTCGGAGATCTCCTCCGGCACCCTGCCGGAGAGGGGATTCATCTCCCGGAGGACTCTACACCGCCATGGTCGCCTCCGGAGTGATGAGTGAGTAGTTCACCCCTGGACTATGGGTCCATAGCAGTAGCTAGATGGTTGTCTTCTCCTCATTGTGCTTCATTGTTGGATCTTGTGAGCTGCCTAACATGATCAAGATCATCTATCCGTAATGCTATATGTTGTGTTTGTCGGGATCCGATGGATAGAGAATACTATGTTATGTTAATTATCAATCTATTACCTATGTGTTGTTTATGATCTTGCATGCTCTCCGTTATTAGTAGAGGCTCGGCCAAGTTTTTGCTCTTAACTCCAAGAGGGAGTATTTATGCTCGATAGTGGGTTCATGCCTCCATTAAATGCGGGACGATGACGGAAAGTTCTAAGGTTGTGGATGTGCTTGTTGCCACTAGGGATAAAACATTGATGCTATGTCCGAGGATGTAGTTATTGATTACATTACGCACCATACTTAATGCAATTGTCCGTTGTTTTGCAACTTAATACTGGAAGGGGTTCGGATGATAACTCTGAAGGTGGACTTTTTAGGCATAGATGCATGCTCGGATAGCGGTCTATGTACTTTGTCGTAATGCCCAATTAAATCTCACTATATTTATCATGACATGTATGTGCATTGTTATACCCTCTCTATTTGTCAATTGCCCGACTGTAATTTGTTCACCCAACATGCTTTTATCTTATGGGAGAGACACCTCTAGTGAACTGTGGACCCCGGTCCTATTCTTTACATCGCATACAATCTACTGCAATACTTGTTTCTATCGTTTTACGCAAACAATCATCTTCCACACAATACGGTTAATCCTTTGTTACAGCAAGTCGGTGAGATTGACAACCTCACCTGTTTCGTTGGGGCAAAGTACTTTGGTTGTGTTGTGCGGGTTCCACGTTGGCGCCGGAATCTCCGGTGTTGCGCCGCACTACATCCCGCCGCCATCAACCTTCAACGTGCTTCTTGGCTCCTCCTGGTTCGATAAACCTTGGTTTCTTTCTGAGGGAAAACTTGCTGTTGTGCGCATCATACCTTCCTCTTGGGGTTCCCAACGAACGTGTGAGTTACACGCCATCAAGCAACAGGTGGCTGTATCAGGGGGCAAGACCCTGGTGCTAGTGCACACTTGCGGAAAGTCACCCAGGCTTAAAGAGATTGTAGACAAACCTTGCTCATTGGCTTCACGTACAACCACATGCTACTATGGCTCTGGCTTGACAAAGTATGTTGTATGAACCCGGATCCTAGGGGCCAGGTGGTGGTAGAGGGATACTGTAGGTGGAACGGGGCCCTTAGGGAATGGTTCGGGTGATTACACAGAAGGTCTTGGCCACGGTCTGCACCTGTCCTTTGAGCAAAATGTGCATCGAGGTAGAAGGATTGACCTGGCCATGTGGGTAAAGGTGTACAACCTCTCGAGAGTGTAAATCTAAGTACTTAGCCGTGTCCCCGATTATGGACAACTTGAGCGAACTGACAAGTCCTTGTTCGAAGATCTCCTCATCCCAGTTTCTTAAATAAAATTTTATGGGTGAACAAGGGTAGGAAGGTACATTGGGGCTTTACCAATGTTACTTTTAATTGGTACATTGGGCTCAATGTTACTATTAATTAGATTGAAAGAAAATGTTTTGATAAATGATAGAGAAAAATTGGCTTTATGCAAAATGAACCTGAGCTCTACCTGCCAGATGTGCACGTAGGTGTAGGATGCCTTTTGAGTCCACAAAAGTGTCCTTGCCAATACAATTCCAAATGTATTGATTCCTTCGAGCTGCAATGTTTGATGTTGCAGGTATCCCTAGCTTGTGAAGAAGATGTTAGGATCACGAGTCTTTGCCCAACATGTCTGCCTGTGGCATCCGTGAAGGAAGAGGACTCCATGCTATTTGCTTTCCGTTTGATGTTGAACTCTGATTTATGCTTATGCTAGCCCTTGAGCTATGCAAGTTGTATCGAACTATTTTATTTTCGCTGGATCTAAGGTTGTAATGAAGACCTTTACTACTTGGTATTTCATCTTAAACTGTGTGTGCTAGCAGTTCGATCCAGGGACTAGCACTAATGCACAGGGACTTGCACTTTTAAAGTGAGGTCACTACATCACATGTGGCCTAGGGATTTAGTAGTGATCACCAATGTGATACACCACTAGGATTAGGACATGGGCATAAGCTTTTATCATATTTTCTTGGCTAAGGTTATTCTCCTTACTTGGTTAGGATTCTTGTCTCAAGGCAATGCTAGGTTGTCTCAAGTGCTTGGATAAACAAGGGTTGAGTACAATATCAATACTCTTCTACACAATGCATGAGGATTGGTTTGGTTAACTACTAGTGATTTACTTATTATTTCATGGGAAGAATGAGATCTATGGATCACATATATAAGTTTAACTTATCGTCTCAATTTATAAGGTAAGATCATGCATTAGACCTGATCAACATATTCCTCACTAGTCTCTCTTCTTTATTGCTTCTCTCATCACACTCACTTATATTCTTAGGGTTGATGATCATCACCCAATTTGTAATGATCAAAGTATTGTTCCTATAATAACTCATTAGTGAATCATGGTTCTCTTTTCCAAGATCAAGTATTTGTCCATATACTTGAGTATACATATGTAGCTTAAGCTCTCTGAGATGGGTAGGGTTTTCTCTAGGGTTTATGATCATTACCAAGGTGTAATGATCACCACACTTGCCTCTCTATAATTAATAAAGAATAGTTTCTTACTAAGTCAATTAGGGTTTAGTACTTGACTTATACTTCTTCTAGCATTAATTAACATCAATAACTTATCTCACTAGGATAGGGTTTGAACATTAGCCTAGGGTTATACTCAATAGATGGTGTACACATATATAAATAATCCTCTCCTCTCTCTGAGGTTTAGTGGAAATGAATTGGACTGTACATGATGGAATAGTCAAGGGTTGATAAAGAATGAATAAGAGTGTCCTTGGCTTGGATCAAGTATTATAGTTGAAAATATATACCATGTGAATCATGGTAAGAATTACTTATTTAGTACAAGACATGGAAAAGATAAGTAAAGAATAGGTTCTTAATTATTCATGTTCTTTGATTAATGGTTGAATAATTATTCAGGTGTTGTTGTAAGGAATGTCATGTTGAGATCTTATATAAGATCTTATAGTTGACCCTTACTTAAGGTGTGGTTTGTTGTAAACCTAATTCCATTTGATCTAACACATAGATCAAATCATCTCTACCCAAAACAGGGCTTTAGCAAAGATCACAGTGAAGTTTATAGCGCTTGACTTAATGATCTACTTCAATTCCAGCAAGTCAAGTGAAACTTCGATTCATCGTGGTAAGTTTTATTTGAAAGCGCGAAAATTCCCCGGATTTTCTATGCATGAATGCAATGCACACTTTGGTGTTCTCTCATTTTATAGCCTCTAAACCTGGGATATTATAGCCTCTCCCCCTTAAACTGAACTTCGTCCCGAAGTTCGAACGCTCTCATGTTTCAGAATGTTGAACTGACTTGAACAGATTATAATCCTTCAAACTCCATGGTGGTCTCAATGGATACAGTTGGACATATCCCTTGTTCAGATCCTTCCGGAAGTCTTCTGATGTCTAGCACTGATACTTTCTTCTATTCTATGTTTTCTTCCAATATTCTAAGCTTATTTCCTTGCTCTTCAAAGATCCTTGGATTAGGACATCTTCTTATGCTAATGTACTTTACTAATATTTGTGGCGACAACTTCCCATATGGGTACCCAAAGCTTGGTTCTATCAGCTATGGTGATCCAAAGCTTAATTCTAAAAGACTTGTTTAGTATAAGGTATTGTTTTCCCTTACGACCATATCTATAGGTATATACAATAGGCATGTTCTTGGTGGTTTATTCCTACGAATGGATCGGACTCATTTAGTCCATCCAGTCATGGCTTCTAGTTTATACTAGTTGTCCTCCTTTTGGTTTCTTTAGGTTCCATGGAAGGAATCTTTCTAATAAACATTAGTTTTGGTTTAGTCAAACTCTTCGGTCTTTAAGCTTCTCAAGCTTTGGTTGTCCTCCGACATCTTCTTCGTCCAACTTCATTATCTTAGACTTACTTGAGCTCTTCTGCTTCTGAGTAATTATTAATTACCCACTCAAGTTAGGGTCCAACCCTTACTTCTTCGAGATATGAACCTCGGCTTCTGGTCTGACATCCTACTGAGAGTACTATTATATGGATACTTTCCAACAACCTTATGAAAATAAGATCAGACTTCCTCTCGGTTCAGGCGTTCTTCTTCATCATTCATACTCCAAATCATGTCTTAATACTTCTCCTTCAGTCTTCCTCTCCCCCTTGGAGTTTACTAATGATCTTTAAACTCCTTTTCTTCTACTCATTAAACTCCAAGGTTAGAATATTGGTCTTGGTCTGGCTTTTAGTTTGTACTTTTCTAGAGTCTCACGAAGAATTCTTTGCGGTGTACCCACACAGTTGTGGGTATGCGAGGTGAATCCTCCGACTAAATGTTTACCAGCTACGGAATACCAGCTGCGAAATCCCTCTTTCTTTTAGAGTAATGGAATGTTCAAGCTGCGGACTATCTGATACCAGCTACAGACTAACTAGCACCAGATGTGGCTTATTTGATACCAGCTATGGACTATTTATGGTTCTAGTCGGCATCTCCCTACCAGATGCGGATACTCTTATGGTTTTGGTTAAGATCTACCTTACTTTCAATGCTTCCACTTCACGTCTATCCTATATCAGTTGCGGTCTTATTATATCAACTGCGACTTCACTTGTCTATTTTCCTTCTTCCAGGGTTTGTTTTGCAAGGAAACCACTTGCTGACACCATAAAGATAGTATCGTAAGTGACTTCACTTGCATTCCCTTCTTCTATAATGAATATGGCTCCACTTCTACTACTCCATATTCACTAGTTTTCTCACTTCCATGGTACTTCCATGTTGAAGTACCCCTCAATTTAGGATAAAAGTGAGTTTTGATTAGTAACTTCCTTTACAGTATTGTGGTTGCTTCCCACACTTTACTTCCTTCTTCTAGTGAACCTTCATCTTGTCTTCAAAATCTTCGGAATTCGTCACTCCCTCACACGAATACCTTTACCCTCTAGACCTATAACATCAAGTAAGAGCTTGATATTGCAACATGCATTTGCATATCAAAGTCAAACTTCATGTATGGATCTAGTCAAACAATGAAGATCCAAAAAATCCAAGAAAATCCAGCTTTGTGCTTATAATACACATCCTTATATGCCTGAATATATTAGTTGAGTAAGACATCCCTAAACATCAGGCTTAGATGTGTGGTTATAACACCACATAAGATAGGTTTAGATTGTGATACTTAGCACATATATATGGATTTCTACTATTTGTCTCAATGTTTACCTTGATTGCTCACTTGCAAACAATAAACTTGAGCATTTTGGTCCAGAATAGTTGTAATCCACCTAATTTCCTTGGAAAGTACTAACTTACCTTCCATTCAATTGAAAACTAACCTCACATGATCTCTCGATACTATAACAGGACTACTCTCAACACCTGGTTGTTAAAGTATATCGCCTATAACTCCAGTGGTCTCTCTATAAGATATGCTCTAATAAAGCCTTCTATAAACTATGGCTATGGTTCTAGCATACTTGGCACAGTTTCCAGGATTTTAAGGCCTAAGTTTTCGAACTATTCCTTAAAATCTTACTCCTCATCATATTCAAGTTAACTCACTCATAATGATCTACTCCATCACATCATGACTCTCAAGTGAATCATATATGATTACCAACTCTACCATGAAAATTGAATATGTATAACTCCTATCACTCTTCCTTACCTCCTATGATTGACTCATCATAGGCATATACTACCTTATATAACTTATCTCCCTTACTTAATATCAGTCATTTAACATTTTTAAATGACTCTTACTTAACCATAACTTGCGTTGGTATACTTTTTCCAATAGGATATCTTCCTTATGGTTGTATCCTCTCTTTGGACTACCATGTATTGTATACCAACTGTGGTCTACTATCACCAATTATCTTAAGCTCCAATGGTGTTCTAGTTATTTGGAATGAAGCAAGATAACTAATCAACTGTACTTAATAAAGATAGGTAAGAAAGATTGACTCAAGTGTGTCAGGATTATTCTCAAATGAATACCCATCTCAAGTCAAAATAATAATTGGTTTAACATAGTTTTCTTAGCTAATACAACTTTCTATAGACACTACCAAACCTATAGGTCTCCTTTAAAGGGTTTTAATCCTAGGGTCAAAGCATTTGCTCCGATACCGACTGCGGTGACCCAGCGTACCACTGCATGGTGTAGTACACAAGTCGTTGACATAACACAAGTGAAACACCGTTCCACTCATATTACATCCCTCAGAGTGGTACAACAGAAACATATGTGAGTCCAAGGTATGTCTATAGAAGGATACACAACTGTTTACAGAAGATCAACACAGCCTCCTACTTTACAGTGAGGTAAAACTTCAAATAAAGCTCCAGAAGGACGATTCGTAGTCTAACTTGTTGCTAACCCTAGCTCTATAGATAAATGGCTTGCTACAGAACTCTAGCTACTTAGGTGCTAGGATTAGGGAAATGTTCCCTTCTATTACTAGTCTAAGTTTCCACTTTAACTGATGCAGAAGTTGACTCCATTGACTTCTTTGATTGGATTCTTCATTTTGTTGCAGTTAACTCCTTTGTCTTCGAGTTCCATGGTAGTTTATCCTCCAGTGCCTCCATAGCTAAGCAGGGGATTTAAGAGTGGGATGAGTACGAGCGTACTCAACAAGTTCATATTAGGAAATAGGTGTATCAAGCACTAGCTACAGCCACAGACCACAAAGTCATAGGCAATGCAAGTTTTCGTAAACATTTCTTCAAAAGGTTTATTTTATTCTGAAAACTATGCCCGTCAGTCTTCACATGTTGACTAGAACTTCATGGAGTTCCTTTCCTGCCGCGTTCGCAGTTCCTTCCCGGAACAGGGAGTGACAGCCACAATTCGATACCCTCTGCAGAGGTGCGTTACTTTCCCCATAAGAGAACTTATCCTTGATACCAACCGGGTGCGCTTTCCCGTCCACACTTCCTTGGTGTGGGGCCAGGTGTAAGGTCCAAGCCAATCACTGCCTTCTCCGCGATCCTGCAAACCCACCCTTTTGTACATCCGTACACCCCCGGTAGACATCTTCTGATCATACGGCTTTACCCTCGGTGTACTACGGACAATCCCTCATAGACAGTAGAGCCTCTCATCCACACGGATGGGGATTTTAAAGGATTTCCCAACCTACGGCAGTGTTCTCCCAACACCCCGCCAGGCTCTATCAAGTCCGTTGGCGTGCAGGAGGGAAAAGATACAGCTGACTTCCCCAGAGCCATTATAGATCTTATGGTCAACGCGAAATGTACGGTGCTAGAATCACTAGACGGCATTGGTACTTAGTCCTAGATGAGTAGTACCCTTGCAATGGAACCTCCACCAATCAACACATACCATGGTTCCATTGCCCACCACATAGTCATATTCATAATTGTAAAATAATATTTTGCTTTTCAATGCATGAGTGATAAGTATAGTACTTTGCATATAGTTTGATAAAAATAATCAAATGACATGAGCAAGCGATGAACTTGCCTTTCTTGACTGCAAGATTATGCGGGCAAAATCTTCGATACGTGAGAACTCCAAATTCTGAAATACCAAGCATTGTCCGGTAAGGACAATGTTTAAAGAACTCGGCAAAGATGCTATAATGCATAGTATGAGATGCAAACGTCCCGAGCGTAACCTAACCTTGATGATTTAGGATGTAAGAGTTGTAAATATTTCTTTAGAGTGTGTTGCACTTTTAAGATGGTTCTCAAACAAGGTTCTTATTAGGGTTAGTGATATGAGTAGCATAAGCAAGTAATATGATGCAACATAACAATTATACACACAAAGGATAGTAGTGGAACAATATGTAAAGAACAGATTGTCAATTTTAAGTTCTACAGGACATGGTTGATGATTACTTATATTATAGTTTCAAAAGAATAACTTTTGAAGAACAGAGTTAATTAAGAAATAATAAGTAAATAAGAACTATGGTTTCTATGGTTGGATTGACATCTGTACTTCAAAAGAATAACTTTTGAAGAACATGATTGATAAAGAATAAAATTACTACAAGTAGGAGCTAAGTGCTTCTAGGGTTTACTATTGAATTCACTTAATTTTTAATAGGGACTAGTTGGATTCTTAAATAGAATGGGTTTATATGTAGCAAATATTGGTAGGTTCAATACTATGGTTGCTCCTAAGCATCATATCCAAGGATGATTATCAATATGGTTCCATAAGTTAGCCACTAGGGTTTAATATGGCTTTACATTTGTTTTACTAAATACTCACTAATGGTTTCTAAACTAGGTGGCTTATTATCTTATTAAGTAGGGTTTAGTTGAATAGGAGCATGTGATGTGAATTGCTACACAAGATTGGTATTAGGGTTCATCATTATGGTTCTATTAGGGTTTGATGGTTGAGTTTGATTTCAATGTTGTGGGTATGAGGATCAATGGTGATAACATATTAACAAGCTACGGTTTATACCTGGGTGGCTCTAATTGATTATATAAGGTTTATCAAAAATAAGACCTGAAATAATGACTTCATGTGAATTGACCTAGTTTTATTTTAGTAGATCACAAACATGGATTCATTTGTTGCTAATTAAGGTTCTCAATGTAAATATAAAGGTTACATGATCACATGGAACTAAACAACTAGGGTTTTAGAACAATTTAGGATGAACACATAAAATAATAGGATCAAGGTCTTTGGTTTATATTAGAGTTAGTGTTTCTACATTGGGATACAATTCTTGAAATGATTAAATAAGCAATATAGGTGTGGTCATTGATTACTTTGAAACAAAATTAATAATGGTTTGACATTTTATTAATTTTCACAAGAATTAATAATTAGGGTAACTCCTATTTAGGTTTAATTCAGAAATTAGGGTTTAACAATTGTTATTAGGTTTTTAAAATACTTAACTTGTTAACTAAAGATGTTTAAATAAACAAGTTTTGAATTTACCAAATTAATATTAGTTGTTAGCATTTTCTTGTTTGATAATTAATTAAGAAAATGAGAAATACTAATTTGCAAATTAGGGTTTATGAACTATCACTAATATTTAAGTGAATGCCATTATGGTAGAGAAAATTAATCCTAACATTTTACTTACTTACTTAATAGTTAAAATTTTATTTTGATACTTAACTAATTTATTGAATTCAAATTGGGTTTTTGAATAAATGAAAAGGCATAATTAATAAAGCTAAAAATAAGTAAAATTTTATTTTGACACACATTTTTATTTTATATTTTATTTGGATAGAGTTTATTTTGTGAGCATTTTGATATATTATTTATATTTTTCTGAGTTAAAATTAAATTTATCTATTTATGCAAAGTTTCATCTATTTTCTGGTTTTAAAATTAAACTAAAATACTAGATGTACCGGTTCACACACTAGCTACAGAGACTGACCCGTGGGGTCAGGTCCAGCTTGGCAGCCACGTGAGTACGACCGATTCAAAAAATGCAGCGAGGGCCCACGGCCACGTCGGCCTTGCAGGCGGCTTAACGCCGGCGGCCAGAGGGTGACCGCGGCGCTGGTTTAGGGCCCCCCGAGACGGGCGGACGGACGCTATCGAACCACAAGACCACTGATGTCTACGGGAGCTTCTATTCTTGTAGACAGTGTTGGGCCTCCAATAGCAGAGGTTTGTAGAACAGCAGCAAGTTTCCCTTAAGTGGATCACCCAAGGTTTATCGATCTCAGGGAGGAAGAGGTCAAAGATATCCCTCTCATGCAACCCTGCAACCACAAAGCAAGAAGTCTCTTGTGTCCCCAACACACCTAATAGGTGCACTAGTTCGGCGAAGAGATAGTGAAATACGGGTGGTATGAATAAGTGGTAGCAACGGCACCGAGAAAAGTGCTTTGCCCAGGACGAGTAAACAAGCGGTAGTAACGCAGCAGTAGTAACGCGAGTAAAACGAGTAAACAAGCAGCGATAGCGATATTTAGGAACAAGGCCTAGGGATTAGACTTTCACTAGTGGACACTCTCAACATTGATCACATAACAGAATAGATAAATGCATACTCTACACTTTTGTTGGATGATGAACACATTGCGTAGGATTACACGAACCCTCAATGCCGGAGTTAACAAGCTCCACAATAATGCTCATATTTTAGTAACCTTTAGTGTAAGATAGATCAAAAGACTAAACCAAGTACTAGCATAGCATGCACACTTGTCACCTTCATGCATATGTAGGAGGAATAGATCACATCAATATTATCATAGCAATAGTTAACTTCATAATCTACAAGAGATCATAATCATAGCATAAACCAAGTACTAACACGGTGCACACACTCGTCACCTTTACACACGTGCAGGAGGAATAGAACTACTTTAATAACTTTGCTAGAGTAGCACATAGATAAATTGTGATACAAACACATTGCAATCATAAAGAGATATAAATAAGCACCTCACTATGCCATTCAACGAGTGAATAAGTATTCCGTGAAATATAGCCTAAGAGACCCACACGGTGCACACACTTGTCACCTTTACACACGTGGGACAAGGAGTCTCCGGAGATCACATAGGTAAAACTCACTTGACTAGCATAATGACATCTAGATTACAAGCATCATCATATGAATCTCAATCATGTAAGGCAGCTCATGAGATTATTGTATTGAAGTACATAGGAGAGAGATGAACCACATAGCTACCGGTACAGCCCCGAGCCTCGATGGAGAACTACTCCCTCCTCATGGGAGCAGCAGCGGTGATGAAGATGGCGGTGAAGATGGTAGCGGTGTCGATGGAGAAGCCTTCCGGGGGCACTTCCCCGCTCCGGCAGGGTGCCGGAACAGAGACTCCTGTCCCCCAGATCTTGGCTTCGCGATGGCGGCGGCTGCGGAAGGTTTTCCGTATCGTGGTTCTTCGCATCGGGGTTTCGCGACGGAGGCTTTATATAGGCGAAGAGGCGGCGCAGGAGGGTCGAAGGGGTGGCCACACCATAGGCTGGCGCGGCCGGGGCCCGGGCCGCGCCACCCTATCATCCGGGGCCCACGGGGCCCCCTCCGGCGGCTCTCGGGTGTTCCGGATGCTTCCGGTGAAAATAGGAACACTGGGTCTTGATTTCGTCCGATTCCGAGAATATTTCGTTACTAGGATTTACGAAACCAAAAACAGCGAGAAAACGAGAACCGGCACTTCGGCATCTTGTTAATAGGTTAGTTCCGGAAAATGCACGAATATGACATAAAGTGTGCATAAAACATGTAGGTATCATCAATAATATGGCATAGAACATAAGAAATTATCGATACGTCGGAGACGTATCAAGCATCCCTAAGCTTAGTTCCGCTCGTCCCGAGCAGGTAAAAGCGATAACAAAGATAATTTCTGAAGTGATATGCCATCATAACCTTGATCATACTATTTGTAAACATATGTAGTGGATGCAGCGATCAAAACAATGGTAATGACATGAGTAAACAAGTGAATCATAAAGCAAAGACTTTTCATGAATAGTACTTCAAGACAAGTATTAATAAGTCTTGCATAAGAGTTAACTCATAAAGCAATAAATCAAAGTAAAGGTATTGAAGCAACACAAAGGAAGATTAAGTTTCAGCGGTTGCTTTCAACTTGTAACATGTATATCTCATGGATAATAGTCAACATAGAGTAATATAACAAGTACAATATGCAAGTATGTAGGAATCAATGCACAGTTCACACAAGTGTTTGCTTCTTGAGGTGGAGAGAGATAGGTGAACTGACTCAACATAAAAGTAAAAAGAATGGTCCTTCAAAGAGGAAAGCATCGATTGCTATATTTGTGCTAGAGCTTTTATTTTGAAAACATGAAACAATTTTGTCAACGGTAGTAATAAAGCATATGAGTTATGTACATTATATCTTACAAGTTGCAAGTCTCATGCATAGTATACTAATAGTGCCCGCACCTTGTCCTAATTAACTTGGACTACCGGATCTTTGCAATGCACATGTTTTGACCAAGTGTCACAATGGGGTACCTCCATGCCGCCTGTACAAAGGTCTAAGGAGAAAGCTCGCATTTTGGATTTCTCGCTTTTGATTATTCTCAACTTAGACATCCATACCGGGACAACATGGACAATAGATAATGGACTCCTCTTTAATGCATAAGCATGTGGCAACAATTATTATTCTCATATGAGATTGAGGATATATGTCCAAACTGAAACTTCCACCATGAATCATGGCTTTAGTTAGCGGCCCAAAGTTCTTCTCTAACAATATGCATGCTCCAACCATGAAGGTGGTAGATCTCTCTTGCTTCGGACAAGACGGACATGCATAGCAACTCACATGATATCCAACAAAGAATAGTTGATGGCGTCCCCGAAACATGGTTATCGCACAACAAGCAACTTAATAAGAGATAAAGTGCATAAGTACATATTCAATACCACAATAGTTTTTAAGCTATTTGTCCCATGAGCTATATATTGCAAAGGTGAATGATGGAATTTTAAAGGTAGCACTCAAGCAATTTACTTTGGAATGGCGGATAAATACCATGTAGTAGGTAGGTATGGTGGACACAAATGGCATAGTGGTTGGCTCAAGTATTTTGGATGCATGAGAAGTATTCCCTCTCGATACAAGGTTTAGGCTAGCAAGGTTATTTGAAACAAACACAAGGATGAACGGTACAGACAAAACTCACATAAAAGACATATGGTAAACATTATAAGACTCCATACCGTCTTCCTTGTTGTTCAAAACTCAATACTAGATGTTATCTAGACTCTAGAGAAACCAAATATGCAAACCAAATTAACAAGCTCTAAGTATTTCTTCATTAATGGGTGCAAAGTATATGATGCAAGAGCTTAAACATGAGCACAACAATTGCCAAGTATCACATTATCCAAGACATTTTAGAGTTACTACATGTAGCATTTTTCAATTCCAACCATATAACAATTTAACGAAGAAGAAACTTCGCCATGAAAATTAAAAGCTAAGAACACATGTGTTCATATGAACCAGCGGAGCGTGTCTCTCTCCCACACAAGCATTTTATTCAAACAAAAACAAAAACAAAAGCACACAGACGCTCCAAGTAAAGTACATAAGATGTGGCCGAATAAAAATATAGTTTCAAGAGAAGGAACACGATAATTTGTCGATGAAGAAGGGGATGCCTTGGGCATCCCCAAGCTTAGACGCTTGAGTCTTCTTAGAATATGCAGGGGTGAACCACCGGGGCATCCCCAAGCTTAGAGTTTTCACTCTCCTTGATCATAGTATATCATCCTCCTCTCTTGACCCTTGAAAACTTCCTCCACACCAAACTCGAAACAAACTCATTAGAGGGTTAGTGCATAATCAAAAATCTCACATGTTCAGAGGTGACACAATCATTCTTAACACTTCTGGACATTGCTCAAAGCTACTTGGAAGGTAATGGAACAAAGAAATCCACCCAACACAGCGAAAGAAGCAATGCGAAATAAAAGGCAGAATCTGTCAAAACAGAACAGTCCGTAAAGACGAATTTTAAAAGGGCACCAGACTTGCTCAAATGAAAATGCCCAAATTGAATGAAAGTTGCGTACATATCTGAGGATCACTCACGTAAATTGGCATAATTTTCTGAGTTACCTACAGAGAATTAGACCCAGATTCGTGACAGCAAAGAAATGCTGGAACTGCGCGATAATCCAAATCTAGTATTTACTTTACTATCAAAGACTTTACTTGGCACAACAAAACATAAAACTAAGATAAGGAGAGGTTGCTACAGTAGTAAACAACTTCCAAGACACAAATATAAAACAAAGTACTGTAGCAAAATAAACACATGGGTTATCTCCCAAGAAGTTCTTTTCTTTATAGCCATTAAGATGGGCTCGGCGAGTTTTAATGATGCACTCGCAAGAAATAGTATTTGAAGCAAAAGAGAGCATCAAGAGGCAAATTCAAAACACATTTAAGTCTAACATGCTTCCTATGCAAAGGAATCTTGTAAATAAACAAGTTCATGAAGAGCAAAGTGACAAGCATAGGAAGATAAAACAAGTGTAGCTTCAAAAATTTCAGCACATAGAGAGGTGTTTTAGTAACATGAAAATTTCTACAACCATATTTTCCTCTCTCATAATAACTTTCAGTAGCAACATGAGCAAACTCAACAATATAACTATCACATAAAGCATTCTTATCATGAGTCTCATGCATAAAATTATTACTCTCCACATAGGCATAATCAATTTTATTAGTAATAGTGGGAGCAAATTCAACAAAGTAGCTATCATTATTATTCTCATCAAGTGTAGGAGGCATAGTATAATCACAATAAAATTTACTCTCCATAGTAGGTTGTACCAAAGGACCACTATCATATAATCATAAATAGGAGGCAAAGTATCATCAAAGAAAATTTTCTCCTCAATGCTTGGGGGACTAAAAAGATCATGAAAACCAGACTTCCCCAAGCTTAGAACTTTCTACATTATTATCAACAATGGTGTTCAAAGCGTTCATACTAATATTACTACCGGCATGCAAATAAGATTCCATAGGTTTTTTAATTTTCGCATCAAACAATCCATGTTTTAAATCAGGAAATAGAATAAGAAGCTCATTGTTGTCCATTATGCCAAACTAGTGTAAACAAGAAACAAAAAGATGCAATTGCGGGATCTAAAGGAAATAGCTTCGAGCACAAACACAATGGCGCCGAGAAAAGTACTGTTACACGGAACCGGAGTATGAGTGCCTTTTTACCTTTCCTCCCCGGCAACGGCGCCAGAAAAGTGCTTGATGTCTACGGGAGCTTCTATTCTTGTAGACAGTGTTGGGCCTCCAAGAGCGGAGGTTTGTAGAACAGCAGCAAGTTTCCCTTAAGTGGATCACCCAAGGTTTATCGATCTCGGGGAGGAAGAGGTCAAAGATATCCCTCTCATGCAACCACTGCAACCACAAAGCAAGAAGTCTCTTGTGTCCCCAACACACCTAATAGGTGCACTAGTTCGGCGAAGAGATAGTGAAATACAGGTGGTATGAATAAGTGGTAGCAACGGCACCGGAAAAGTGCTTTGCCCGGGACGATAAACAAGCGGTAGTAACGCAGCAGTAGTAACGCGATAAAACGGTAAACAAGCGGCGATAGCGATATTTAGGAACAAGGCCTAGGGATTAGACTTTCACTAGTGGACACTCTCAACATTGATCACATAACGAGAATAGATAAATGCATACTCTACACTTTTGTTGGATGATGAACACATTGCGTAGGATTACACGAACCCTCAATGCCGGAGTTAACAAGCTCCACAATAATGCTCATATTTTAGTAACCTTTAGTGTAAGATAGATCAAAAGACTAAACCAAGTACTAGCATAGCATGCACACTTGTCACCTTCATGCATATGTAGGAGGAATAGATCACATCAATATTATCATAGCAATAGTTAACTTCACAATCTACAAGAGATCATGATCATAGCATAAACCAAGTACTAACACGGTGCACACTACTGTCACCTTTACACACGTGCGGGAGGAATAAAACTACTTTAATAACATTGCTAGAGTAGCACATAGATAAATTGTGATACAAACACATTGCAATCATAAAGAGATATAAATAAGCACCTCACTATGCCATTCAACGGTGAATAAGTATTCGTGAAATATAGCCTAAGAGACCCACACGGTGCACACACTTGTCACCTTTACACACGTGGGACAAGGAGTCTCCGGAGATCACATAGGTAAAACTCACTTGACTAGCATAATGACATCTAGATTACAAGCATCATCATATGAATCTCAATCATGTAAGGCAGCTCATGAGATTATTGTATTGAAGTACATAGGAGAGAGATGAACCACATAGCTACCGGTACAGCCCCGAGCCTCGATGGAGAACTACTCCCTCCTCATGGGAGCAGCGGCGGTGATGAAGATGGCGGTGGAGATGGCAGCGGTGTCGATGGAGAAGCCTTCGGGGGCACTTCCCCGCTCCGGCGGGGTGCCGGAACGGAGACTCCTGTCCCCCGGATCTTGGCTCCGCGATGGCGGCGGCTCCGGAAGGTTTTCCGTATCGTGGTTCTTCGCATCGGGGGTTTCGCGACGGAGGCTTTATATAGGCGAAGAGGCGGCGCGGGAGGGTCGAAGGGGTGGCCACACCATAGGCTGGCGCGGCCGGGGCCCGGGCCGCGCCACCCTATCATGCAGGGCCCACGGGGCCCCCTCCGGCGCTTCTCGGGTGTTCCGGATGCTTCCGGTGAAAATAGGAACACAGGTCTTGATTTCGTCCGATTCCGAGAATATTTCGTTACTAGGATTTACTGAAACCAAAAACAGCGGAAAACGAGGAGCGGCACTTCGGCATCTTGTTAATAGGTTAGTTCCAGAAAATGCACGAATATGACATAAAGTGTGCATAAAACATGTAGGTATCATCAATAATATGGCATAGAACATAAGAAATTATCGATACGTCGGAGACGTATCAACCACCACGAACCTAATGGTGTCCCCGGAACCACGAAATAGCCACCG
>NC_061511.1:108091798-108121227 GCF_022539505.1 Lolium rigidum
GGCCGGAGGTTGAAGATGGTACGGTACAATATCTATTGAGTTGATCTCTCAACGTGTTTCCCCGCGCAAGGGTGTGCCCCCTCTCCTTATATAGGGGAGAGGATGGCTTACAAGGGAAGAAACCCTAATGGAATCTTTGATGAGCTAAGCTATTTTATAAAGCTACTTTGGCCCAGCTGACGCCGGTTCTGTCTTTAATCAGGGATTGATGACCTCGTCCGGTATTTTTTACGTCATCTTCTGCTTTGGCGCTAGGGCTTTGATTAAAGCTGAAGTGCTTCGCTTATCCTTGTCCTTTAGTCCTTGGTGGAATCTTTGACTGAAGTACCGACAGGCTACAGGGATCCTGTACCGGTTTGCCGGTACCTTCACCTCTGAGTTCCGGTACCTTGGTCCTTGGTGATACGAACTCCTTATTGCCAATACTCCGGTATACCCCCCCTGGGATACCGGTTCGTACTAGCTCCGCTTAGCTGAACTTAACTTTAGAATCCGGATCACTCTTTGATTCGGTTTACCGCTACCATATTATGGCTTATTTGCCATAGTCTTGGCCTACCGGGGGCCATCCCCCCAACATTAGTCCCCGAAGCTGGTATAGCCCGGCGGATTCTATCCGACGGGCCATGCCAGGTTCCCACTCAAAACGTACCGGATTAATCCTTCCGGTTTCCATTTAAACGCATCCGGCCCTCTGCCGAAATCACCTTGCCAACCGGCCTCTATAGAGTACTTCCGGCTTCTTTTGCCGGTTTCTTTGCCATTAAACACACCTCGACGTAGTCGAGAATAACTTGAAATATGCGCATCTCAGTGACATGCGCACTGTGTCTGACGCGCCAGTGCAGGCGTCAAATCCCTTGTCTCCCGCGTGCAGTTAATGTACCGCACCAGATCCGTGTGGCCCTTTGTGTGGCAACCTCCAGTGGCGCGCGTACCTTGGCGCCACATGGCAGCCCACGAGGCGAAGCGGCGCGGGCCGAGCGGTTTTCGGCCCACTTACTCCCTCTTCTTTATAAGTGCGACGGTTCCTCGTCCCCAACACCAGACGCCATTTCTTCGCCCCTCGCAATCTCTCCAAATCCCTTTGCGCTCAGAGCCCCTGCACCGTCGCTCGCCGCTGTCGCAGCCCTTCTCCGGCGAGCCTTCACAGGATCTGCGCCTCTCTTCTTCCTCTCCACCATCTTCTAGTTCAGCATTAACCTTCTTGTGTGGCGCGCCACCCCTCAGGGTCCTGCGCCGCCGCACAACGCCGCTGTCGTCCTTTCTTCCGACGTACCATCGGCCCGGTGCCCCGAAGGACTTCCACCGCCGTTCCCAGGTTGGTTTTGCTAGACCCAGATCTCCTCTCATCTCTGTTTGTCTTTTGTGTTCTTCACTGGCGTGGTAGGGGTATTCACTCCCTTTTTCTTTTCTTTTTCTCTTATGCGTAGATCTTCGCGGGCAGGTAGATCCGGGGAAAACCGTTCGTAGATAGTTTCAACACTTAGAAAAAATGTCATCCGAAGAATCCGTCCCAGAGCTTTCCGGTAGCACCCGGCATAGAGAAAGCCCCAAGATCTCTCTGGGTGAGGAGAAGCCTGTAGATCAAGGAGATGATGGGCTTGAGGAGGACCTCGCCCAAATGGAGGTAGAATCCAGCAGCTCTGATGAAGCTGCCGGCAACCATAGAGAAGAAGCCGGCACTTTGAATCAAGGTGCCGGTACTAATCTGCCGGCGTAATCCTTGCCGTGTATACTCGAGGAGCCTGTAAGGGCTGAAATCGACTGGCTCTACCGGTCCCGCAGGATACCGGAACAGGTATTCTGCCGGATCCCCGGCAAGGAGCGGGAGCCTGCGCCCCGGCCAGGCGAAATTGTTGTCTTTGCCGCCCATTTTGAGAGCGGCCTAGGCCTTCCGGCGTCGGATTTCTTCCGGCGCTTTCTTGATTTCTACAAACTCCAGCCCCACCATCTTCCGGGCAATGCCATCTTCTACCTCTCTTCTTTTGTGTCTGTCATGGAGAGCTTCGTTGGTCTCCTTCCTACCGTAGAGACCTTAGCCCACTTCTACAAGCTCCGGATCAACTCGATCCTGGACCGCAGTCTTCCTCCCCCCAAACCAATCGTGCAGTGTAGGGCGTGCATAGTTACGCCCCTCTAGGGGAGAACTTTCTACAGGTTCACCGGCCTGGAATCCTGCCGGGCATGGCAAGAAACCTTTTTCTATGTTCGGAACTCCGGTTCCGCCGATTTTATCAACTTGCCGGCATATGTTTCCGGTCCTCCCTCCAGAACCAAATGGCAATACAACCCCAAGGACCACGAGGAAACCAACCGGATAGTTCGGTACATCAAGAAGCTTAATGCCGACACCGAGATTTGCTCTGATGATATCGTGCGGGCGCCCATCTCGCGCCGGGTCTTGCCCCTACAGCGCCGCGCGCACAAGATAAGCCAGATGAGCGGCCGGAGGGATCCCACGAGGATTGATGTCTACGGGTGCTTCTATTCTTGTAGACAGTGTTGGGCCTCCAAGAGCAGAGGTTTGTAGAACAACATCAAGTTTCCCTTAAGTGGATCACCCAAGGTTTATCGAACTCAGGGAGGAAGAGGTCAAAGATATCCCTCTCAAGCAACCCCGCAATCACGATACAAGAAGTCTCTTGTGTCCCCAACACACCTAATACACTTGTCGGATGTATAGGTGCACTAGTTCGGCGAAGAGATAGTGAAATACAAGTAATATGGATGTATATGAGTGGTAATAGCAATCTGAATAAAATATGGCAGCGAGTAAACATGCAACAGAACAGTAAATAAACGGAGTTTCAATGCTTAGAAGCAAGGCCTAGGGATCATACTTTCACTAGTGGACACTCTCAACATTGCAATCATAATTGAATATAAATATAAGCACTTCACTATGCTACTCTGAATTACTCTTTGGCAAGATAACGAACACTAATTCATCATGTAGGCAAAACTTAAAGATGTATTCCCAAGTACTAATAAACACCCCACGCTCATCACTTGTGAGCATTCATAGGAGGTACTAACACACCACAATTTCATAGAGACATCCAACTCAAATCATAACTCAGTGAATAAGTACTCTGTGAAATATAGCCTAAGAGACCCACACGGTGCACACACGGTCACCTTTACACACGTGGGACAAGGAGTCTCCGGAGATCACATGAGTAAAATCCACTTGAATAGCATAACAACATCTAGATTACAAAGCTCATCATATGGATCTCAATCATGTAAGGCAGCTCATGAGATCATTGTATTGAAGTACATAGGAGAGAGAGAGATGAACCACATAGCTACCAGTACAGCCCTTAGCCTCCATGGAGAACTACTCCCTCCTCATGGGAGACAGCAGCGTTGATGAAGATGGCGGTGGTGTCGATGGAGATGCCTTCCGGGGGCACTTCCCCGTCCCGGCGGCGTGCCGGAACAGAGACTCCTGTCCCCCAGATCTTGGCTTCACGATGGCGGCGGCTCTGGAAGGTTTCTCGTACCGTGGCTTTTCCGTATCGAGGATTTAGGTCAGGGACCCTTAAATAGGCGAAGAGGCGGAGTCGGAAGGCTGACGGGGCCACCACACAGTAGGGCGGCGCACCTGGCTTCTTGGCCGCGCCGCCCACACGTGTGGGCCCCCTGTGGCCCTCCTCTGGTGGCTCTCGGGTGTTCTGGAAGCTTCGTGGATTTCTAAGATGCTGGGCGTTGATTTCGTCCGATTCCGAGAATATTTCCTTACTAGGATTTCCGAAACCAAAAACAGCAGAAAACAGCAACTGGCCCTTCGGCATCTCGTCAATAGGTTAGTTCCGGAAAACGCATAATAATGACATATAATGTGTATAAAACATGTGAGTATCATCATAAACGTTGCATGGAACATAAGAATTTATAGATACGTTTGAGACGTATCAAGCATCCCCAAGCTTAGTTCCTACTCGCCATCGAGTAGGTAAACGATAACAAGGATAATTTCTGAAGTGACATGCTATCATAATCTTGATCATACTATTGTAAGCATATGAGATGAATGCAGCGATTCGAAGCAATGAAGAAGATAATGAGTAAACAAATGAATCATATAGCAAAGACTTTTCATGAATAATACTTTCAAGACAAGCATCAATAAGACTTGCATAAGAGTTACTCATAAAGCAATAAATTCAAAGTAATGGTATTGAAGCAACACAAAGGAAGATATAAGTTTCAGCAATTTCTTTCAACTTGTAACATGTATATCTCATGGATAATTGTCAACACAAAGTAATATAACAAGTGCAATAAGTAAACATGTAAGAACCAATGCACAGTTGACACAAGTGTTTGCTTCTAAGATAGAAAGAATAGGTAAACTGACTCAACAATAAAGTAGAAGAATGGCCCTTCGCAGAGGGAAGCATGGATTACTATTTTTGTGCTAGAGCTTTTCATTTTGAAAACAAGAAACAATTTTGTCAACGGTAGTAATAAAACATATGTGTTATGTATAAGATATCCTATAAGTTGCAAGCCTCATGCATAGATTACCAATAGTGCTCGCACCTTGTCCTAATTAGCTTGGATTAACATGGATTATCATTGCATAGCATATGTTTCAACCAAGTGTCACAAAGGGGTACCTCTATGCCGCCTTGTACAAAGGTCTAAGGAGAAAGTTCGCATTGGATTTCTCGCTTTTGATTATTCTCAACTTAGACATCCATACCGGGACAACATAGACAACAGATAATGGACTCCTCTTTAATGCATAAGCATTCAACAACAGATAATATTCTCATAAGAGATTAAGGATTAGTTGTCCAAACTGAAACTTCTACCATGGATCATGGCTTTAGTTAGCGGCCCAATGTTCTTCTCTAACAATATGCATACTCAAACCATATGGTCATGAAAATCGCCCTTACTTCAGACAAGACAAACATGCATATCAACTCACATGATATTCAACAAAGGTAAAAGTTGATGGCGTCCCCAGAAACATGGTTACCGCTCAACAAGCAACTTATTAAGAAATAAGATACATAGCTACATATTCTTCACCACAATAGTTTTTAAGGCTATTTTCCCATGAGCTATATATTGCAAAGACAAAGGATAGAATTTTAAAGGTAGCACTCAAGTAATGTACTTTGGAATGGCGGAGAAATACCATGTGGTATGTAGGTATGGTGGACGAAATGGCATGGTTATTGGCTCAAGGATTTGGATGCACGAGAAGAATTCCTCTCAATACAAGGCTAGGCTAGCAAGGTTGTTTGAAGCAAACTCAAGTATAAAAGGTGCAGCAAGACTCACATATGAACATATTGTAAGCATTATAAGGCTTTATATTGTCTCCTTGTTGTTCAAACACCTTAACCAGAAAATATCTAGACTCTAGAGACCAATCATGCAAACCAAATTTTAACAAGCTCTATGTAATTCTTCATTAATAGGTGCAAAGTACATGATGCAAGAGCTTAAACATGATCTATATGAGCACAACAATTGCCAAGTATCAAATTATTCAAGACATTATACCAATTACCACATGCGGCATTTTCCGTTTCCAACCATATAACAATGAATGAAGCAGTTTCAACCTTCGCCATGAACATTAAAGATAAAGCTAAGAACATATGTGTTCATACGAAACAGCGGAGCGTGTCTCTCTCCCAAACAAAGAATGCTAGGATCCGATTTTATTCAAACAAAAGCAAAAACAAAAACAAACAGACGCTCCAAGTAAAGCACATAAGATGTGACCGAATAAAAATATAGTTTCACTAGAGGTTACCTGATAAGTTGTCGATGAAGAAGGGATGCCTTGGGCATCCCCAAGCTTAGACGCTTGGGTCTTCTTAAAATATGCAGGGATGAACCACGGGGGCATCCCCAAGCTTAGACTTTTCACTCTTCTTGATCATATTGTATCATCCTCCTCTCTTGACCCTTGAAAACTTCCTCCACACCAAACTCGAAACAAACTCATTAGAGGGTTAGTGCATAATTAAAACTTCACATGTTCAGAGGTGACACAATCATTCTTAACACTTCTGGACATTGCTCAAAGCTACTGGAAGTTAATGGAACAAACAAATCCATCCAACACAGCAAAAGAGGCAATGCGAAATAAAAGGCAGAATCTGTCAAAATAGAACAGTCCGTAAAGACGAATTTTGTAGAGGCACCAGACTTGCTCAGATGAAAATGCTCAAATTGAATGAAAGTTGCGTACATATCTGTGGATCACGCACGTAAATTGGCAGATTTTTCTGAGTTACCTACAGAGAATCATACCCAAATTCGTGACAGCAAGAAATCTGTTTCTGCGCAGTAATCCAAATCTAGTATCATCTTTACTATCAAAGACTTTACTTGGCACAACAATGCAATAAAATAAAGATAAGGAGAGGTTGCTACAGTAGTACAACTTCCAAGACTCAAATATAAAATAAAAGTACTGTAGTAAAATAAACACATGGGTTATCTCCCAAGAAGTGCTTTCTTTATAGCCATTAAGATGGGCTCAGCAATTTTAATGATGCACTCGCAAGAAATAGTAGTTCAAGCAAAAGAGAGCATCAAGAAGCAAATTCAAAACAAATTTAAGCCTAACCCACTTCCTATGCATAGGAATCTTGTACACAAATAAATTCATGAGGAGCAAAGTGACAAGCATAGGAAGATAAAACACAAGTAACTTCAAGATTCTCAACATAAAGAGGGGAAACTTAATATTATTAAGATGCATGTAACCGTGTTTCCCTCTCTCATAATAACTTTCAGTGGCATCATGAACAAATTCAACAGTATAACTATCACATAAAGCATTCTTATTCACATGCATAAAAGTATCATTACTCTCCACATAAGCATAATCATTCTTATTAATTGTAGTGGGAGCAAATTCAACAAAGTAGCTATCATTATTATTCTCATCAAGTGTAGGAGGCATATTGTAATCATAATTAAATTTATCCTCCATAGTAGGCGGCACCAGAAGACCACTATCATTATAATCATCATAAATAGGAGGCAAAGTATCATCAAAGAAAATTTTCTCCTCAATGCTTGGGGGACTAAAAATATCATGCTCATCAAAACCAGCTTCCCCAAGCTTAGAACTTTCTATATCATTATCAACAATGGTGTTCAAAGCGTTCATACTAATATTACTACCAGCATGCAAATAAGGTTCCATAGGTTTTTTAATTTTCGCATCAAACAATCCATGTCTTAACTCAGGAAATAGAATAAGAAGCTCATTGTTGTCCATTATGCCTAACTAGTGTAAACAAGAAACAAAAAGATGCAATTGCAGGATCTAAAGGAAATAGCTTCGAGCACTTACAACGGCAACAGAAAATAACTTAGTTACCTGGGACCAGAGTGTGAGTGCCTTTTACCTTTCCTCCCCGACAACGGCACCAGAAAAGTGCTTGATGTCTACGGGTGCTTCTATTATTGTAGACAGTGTTGGGCCTCCAAGAGCAGAGGTTTGTAGAACAGCAACAAGTTTCCCTTAAGTGGATCACCCAAGGTTTATCGAACTCGGGGAGGAAGAGGTCAAAGATATCCCTCTCAAGCAACCCTGCAATCACGATACAAGAAGTCTCTTGTGTCCCCAACACACCTAATACACTTGTCAGATGTATAGATGCACTAGTTCGGTGAAGAGATAGTGAAATACAAGTAATATGGATGTATATGAGTAGTAATAGCAATCTGAATAAAATATGGCAGCGAGTAAACATGCAACAGAACAGTAAATAAACGGAGTTTCGATGCTTAGAAGCAAGGCCTAGGGATCATACTTTCACTAGTGGACACTCTCAACATTGCAATCATAATTGAATATAAATATAAGCACTTCACTATGCTACTCCGAATTACTCTTTGGCAAGATAACGAACACTAATTCATCATGTAGGCAAACCTTAAAGATGTATTCCCAAGTACTAATAAACACCCCACGCTGTCACCTGTGAGCATTCATAGGAGGTACTAACACACCACAATTTCATAGAGACATCCAACTCAAATCATAACTCGGTGAATAAGTACTCGTGAAATATAGCCTAAGAGACCCACACGGTGCACACACTGTCACCTTTACACACGTGGGACAAGGAGTCTCCGGAGATCACATAAGTAAAATCCACTTGAATAGCATAACAACATCTAGATTACAAAGCTCATCATATGGATCTCAATCATGTAAGGCAGCTCATGAGATCATTGTATTGAAGTACATAGGAGAGAGAGATGAACCACATAGCTACCAGTACAGCCCTTAGCCTCCATGGAGAACTACTCCCTCCTCATGGGAGACAGCAGCGTTGATGAAGATGGCGGTGGTGTCGATGGAGATGCCTTCCGGGGGCACTTCCCGGTCCCGGCGGCGTGCCGGAACAGAGACTCCTGTCCCCCAGATCTTGGCTTCGCGATGGCGGCGGCTCTGGAAGGTTTCTCGTACCGTGGCTTTTCCGTATCGAAGATTTAGGCCAGGGACCCTTAAATAGGCGAAGAGGCGGAGTCGGAAGGCTGACGGGGCCACCACACAGTAGGGCGGCGCGCCTGGCTTCTTGGCCGCGCCGCCCACACGTGTGGGCCCCCTGTGGCCCTCCTCGTTTGGCTCTCGGGTGTTCTGGAAGCTTCGTGGATTTCTAAGATGCTGGGCGTTGATTTCGTCCGATTCCGAGAATATTTCCTTACTAGGATTTCTGAAACCAAAAACAACAGAAAACAGCAACTGGCCTTTCGGCATCTCATCAATAGGTTAGTTCCGGAAAACGCATAATAATGACATATAATGTGTATAAACATGTGAGTATCATCATAAAAGTAGCATGGAACATAAGAAATTATAGATACGTTTGAGACGTATCAAGGATCACTACCCATAGCTTGAGTAAATCTGATGTGGTCCTTAAGGCCAAACATATTTGCAAGACCCAGATGCCGGTTGACTGGACCTGGGGAAAGCGGCCCTTCAGCCGTTCCAACCCGCCAACGACCCGAGTAAGACCTTGGGGCTTCCGGATTGTTGCTTCCGGTATGTTTGTGAACCATTGTTTTAACTTACATCTTTCCGGTGCTGCAGAACTTCTCTCGCATACTCTCCGAGGAGCCGGACTCCTACACTCCCAAGCGCATCTTTCACGACGACGTGTATCGGACCCTTACATAAAGGGGAACAAGCATAAGATGGGCCCGACGCCCCGGTAACATTCCTGCCCCGAATCCAGCAAATGCTTTCGTCAGTGATGACGATGTTGTTGTGCTTGAGGTATTTTTTCCGCTTTCCTCATCTCATACTTTTTCTTTGTGATGTCAGTTTCAGCTGACCGGAACCCCCAGGTTCTGGAGCACGTGACTCCCCTTGCTGCGGTAGTGGGCACGTGAGTCCGGAAGACCCCGGCTTTGGATGCTGGCCCCAGCGAGGCTCCAGCCCCCAAATGCCAGAAGAAGGGGAGCACTGGGCCGGCCGGGAGGAAGCGCGAACACGACATTCCGGTCTCCTCTGGGTAAACTCTATCATATCTTTTCGGTTTGCACCTTTGTGCTTGTTACTTCTTTTAACTAACTCTTATTCTTTCTTTTTCCAGACCCGCCCTAGAACTTAGCAGGAGCGCGCCCGGTATGAGGCCGGAGACCGCCACGGACGCCGGAAGGGCCACACCTCCTCCTCAGCAAAGTCCGGCACCATCCGGCACCGGCAAAGTTCCATCCTCCCCTCGGGGAGGTAAAGCAAGTTCGGGGCGCGCGGCCCCAAAATCAAAACACCACCGCACGGAGGAGGACTTCATCTCCCCTCCAGAATACGAAGACAGCGGCGCCAGCAACATGGGCACCGGCTCAGAAGAAGCCGGGCGGTTGGAATCTCTGGTTCCGCCCATCCCTGAGAAGAAGAAACAAGCAACTGTCGCTTCCCCTTCCAAGACTCCACCAACTGCACCACCAGCCACTTCCTCGCCGGTCAGGGGTGCAACTGCGCCGCCGCCGGCCTCTATCAACAAACCACCTCCTGTCCCTCGCCAGAGCTCCCAGAAGGGCGCTGCGGTAACCGCTGAGCAGCTCACTACTGCGGTTACGGCTGCGGCGGCTCCTGCTTCAGGCTCACTGGCCCAAACCATCGTCCTTCATGCTAGGCGTGCTGCCGTAGCCGCCGGCGAGAAGGTCTCGATGCAGCTTGGCCGGGTGGTTGAGCTAAACCGCGGCACCGCCAACCTGGGTGCGCTGCAGCACCTCGTGGACAAGTGGAATCTTGCCGATCTTACCGATGCCACTCTCGGCGTTGGCAAGGACGGCAAGGTGAAAATTGACCCCCGCGGCCGCCGCAACACCGTGCAGCACTTTGGCCGGCTCTTGCAGGCCGTGAAGGAGTTCGAAAATGCCTGGCATGATGCCAACAACAACGTGCTGGTAAGACTTCTTACCGGAACTGGAATTTTCTCTTTATACCGAAACCTTTTTAAATTTTAGAACTTGTAGATATATCCTCAGTCCCCGAGTTTCGGGTTAAGCACGCAGTACTTAGCGCGAAACTGCAAAAAACCGGCATAGCTAGTTCCCGAGTTTCGGGTTAAGCACACAGTACTTAGCGCGAAACTGCAAAAAACGGCATAGCTAGTCCCCGAGTTTCGGGTTAAGCACGCAGTGCTTAGCGCGAAACTGCAAAAAACCGGCATAGCTAGTCCCCGAGTTTTGCGTTAAGCACGCAGTACTTAGCGCGAAACTGCAAAAACCATCATAGCTAGTCCCCGAGTTTCGGGTTAAGCACACAGTACTTAGCGCGAAACTGCAAAAAGCCGGCATAGCTAGTCCCCGAGTTTCGGGTTAAGCACGCAGTACTTAGCGCGAAACTGCAAAAAACTGGCATAGCTAGTCCCCGAGGTTCGTGTTAAGCACGCAGTACTTAGCGCGAAACTGCAAAAAACCGGCATAGCTCACGGTGTCTTTACTTCTGCAGAGCGTGTTGGACTCCCGGAAACAAGTGTTCGAGGAGCTGCTATGGGAGCACCAGAGTCTAACCGAGGGCTTTGCCGCCCTCCAGCTCAGCCACAACAATTGCCAAGGTTTGCTTGATCCTACCGGCTTCTTTTGTACTGATGTCTGCCTTTGACAAATTCTGATAACCAGTTCCTTTCGTGCAGCTGCTCTGCCGGAAGCTTCCGTGGACGACCTCACCGTCCAGGTCGCTGCACTTAAGGGTAAGCCACATCTGATGGTTTGTTTTTTCTCTTGTTACCTTTTGTACTAAACCCATTCATTCCGGGTTTCAGCTGCCTAGGAGGAGCTTGCCACCAAGCACCAGCGCGAGCTCAAGGCCCAGCAGGATGAAACTGCTAAACTGAAGGATCAGCTGATCCATGCTGGGTCGGAGCATGCCAAGGCGCTTAAGGAGGCAATCAGTGCCGGCAACGCCCAGGTGGAGGAATCCAAGCAGCAGTTCGCTGAGGCAGAAGAGCAGTTGCGCCGGGATTTGGAGGATGAGCGGAAGCGGCAGCAGGAGCAGAAGGAGCAGAGCGATGCGGTCGAGGGTGTACTTGGCCGGTATCGAGGACATGGTCAAAGATACCGATGATAGGGCGCTGAGTAATTTTTCCCTCCCTTTACTTCTAAGCTTTTGTGTTTTCACCGGCTTGTTCTTATACTGCCTCTTTCAATCTTTGTACAGAACTTTTCTCGGACTCCCAGATCTGTGCCGAGGCTGCTGTTGCCAAAAGCCAGATCGAGGAAGTGGTTGACGCCAACCTGCCCTGGACCACCAAGGATCGCCTCGTTGCGCTATTCTCCCGGATCTCCCACATGCGCGCTGTCGACCGGACTCTCGCTCAGCTGCCGGAAGGTGCCATTGCAGCCTTCAAGAGCCTGTGGCCCGACGAGCCCGTTCCGGATAATACCAACCTTGTTGCTGAGCGACTCCAAGGAACCGGCCGGCGAGTGGCGTCACTCTGCTGCTCCGTGCCGGAGCTGATATTGCGCTGCGCTTCGCTTGCTCATGGTATGAGGGCCTAGATCTGGACGCGCTGCATAGCATGCGTGATGATGCCCCCACCAATAAGGATCCGGTGAAAGCTGCTGCGCGCCGTGCCCGGGCCTATCAGCTTGCCAGCTACGCCTCCACCAGTACCTTCATCCCTCCTCCAGCTGACCTCGAAGAGGCATTCACTGACAACGAAGAGGAGGAGGAAGAATAAGAAACCAGAGAGGGCGAGGCTGAAGCCGAGGTGGAAGCTTCTGAGGAACCAGCTGCCGGTATTTCGGAACCAGCTCCAGAAGTACCAGCTGCCCCAGAAGCGCCTATCCAAGCTGAACAAGCCCCTCAAGCACCTGTGAACACTGAACAAGCCCCGGACAGCTCATCTCCGCTTTACATGTGAACTCTTGCCCTGCCTTACCAAAAACAATGCTGTTAAATTTCCCCCGGTAAGCCGGGGTGGGGAAAAGTAAGATACTAAGTCCTTTTGGTTGTGTGAAACTTAAGTAGTTGCTAGGTTTGCATGCTTGACTTTCGAGCTTATTATGCTTAAACCGGTAACTTTGTGTGGTTGAAACTTATTTGTTTCGTTTTGCTTTGATCTTGCATGGCGAAGATTCCGGATTTGTTCCCGAATTCAATCCGATGCACGCTTGGTTCTTTTGCTTTGGCTCTGTCTACCTCTTTTGGGTGTTTGACATATGAGGCCAAAAGTTCTTTTGCCAAGCAAGCATTTTCTCGAACTTAGAGAAAAAATTCAAAAATTTTCACAAAAAAACGGTATGACCGGGGTTAGTTAAACTTTCTTCGGATTGTTCGCTTTCGGTTTCTTTTTTCGTTTTTCACGTGCTTAGATCCTTCCGGTTTACCTTTCTTGCCATGAAGCCGGGTTTCGTACAGCAGCTAAGTCGAAGACTCACCTTTAGGTTTAGCACGTTACTAAACCGGAAAGGAAAATTTCCAACGAAGAAACCAGTATAGAAAAAATAAACATGTTGCATACGATTCCGGTAAAGGCATTCCCCGAGATGCATTCGAGGTGCCGACATTTTATTGATAGCAAATAAGGTACAAAAAAGGAACTCCTTACATCACATCTTCATGAATAGAAAGGACGAAGCAACGCTATGTTCCACGGGCGCTTGGTTTCTTCTCCTGACATGTCCTTCTTTCCTTCCTTCGATTCTTGTGCATCGATCAAATAGTAGGCATCATTATGTAGAGCCTTGATCACAATGAAAGGCCCTTCCCACGGAGGTGAGAGTTTGTGCCGTCCTTCAGTGCGATGCACTAGACGTAACACCAGGTCTTCTTCCCGGAATACCCTCGGGTTTACCTTCCGACTATGATAGCGTCTGAGGTTTTGTTGGTATATGGCCGATCTTGCCAAAGCCAGCTCTCTTTGTTCCTCGAGCAAATCAACATCGTTTTCTCGGGCCTCTTTTACCTCTTCTTCGGTATAGAGTTGGACTCGTGGTGAGTCATGGATGATGTTGGTTGGTATGACCATTTCTGCTCTATATACCATAAAGAATGGCGTGTATCCGGTAGACCAGTTTGGTGTGGTTCTTATGCTCCACAGCACTGATGGTAGTTCATCAAGCCAACATCCTGGCGTTTTCTCGAGTGGTTCGATTAGCCTCGGTTTGATACCGGAAAGCACGAGTGAATTTGTTCTTTCCACTTGCCCATTTGCCTGTGGGTGTGCCACTGAGGCTATATCCAACCGGATATTGTTATCATCACAGAACCACTTAAACTCTCCTTGAGCAAAGTTTGTTCTATTGTCAGTAATGATGTTGTGCGGGTATCCATACCGCAAAATGATATCTTTCAAGAATTTCACCGCTGTGTGCCCAATACATTTTTCGATTGGCTTAACCTCAAGCCACTTGGTAAATTTATCCACCATCACCAAGATGTGAGTCATGTTTCCGTTTGCTGTTTTGAATGGTCCAACCATGTCCAGGCACCAAACAACAAATGACCAAGTTATCGGTATCGTTTTTAAACCGGATGCTGGGGTATGATTTTGCTTGGCGTACCTCTGGCACCCATTGCATTTCTGGACCAAGTCATCAGCTTCCTCCAAAGCAGTGGGCCAATAGAACCCATGCCGGAATACTTTTGCCACCAGCGCCCTAGACGTGGCATGGTGCCCACATTCCCCTTGGTGAATTTCTAGGAGCATCTCTTTTCCTTCTTCCGGTTCCACACATCGTTGGAGGACACCGGTAAAGCTTCTCTTATACATCTCACCGTTGATGATGGTGTACGCTTTGGAACTTCTTTGAATCCTTCTCGATTTGGTTTCATCAGCCGGCAAGCCGCCATTGATCAGGAATTCCTTAATAGGTTTTACCCAAGTTGGTGTTTCCCGAGCCAGAAAAATTGGCACGTCAACCTCCATGTAATCCACCATCATTGTTTCTTCCGGCTTCGAACCCGAAGTTCCTGGGTCAGATGGAGCAGTCCCCAGGTTTCCTTCGTCAACATCCATCGGCACAACATGGGGTTCCGGTACAAAAATTGACTCGGATTCCGGACTCGGTTTAATCGATGGTTTCCTCAGGTGAGCCAAGGCTATTCCAGAAGGAATTTCTTGCCTGGACGAGCCCAGTTTGGAGAGTGTGTCCGCGGCTTCATTTTCTGCCCGCGGTACGTGGTGAAATTCGCACCCCTCGAAGAATCCGGCAATCTTCTGCACATGGAACCGGTATGCGGCCATGTTGGCATCTTTTGCATCCCAATCTCCAGAACACTACTGTACCACCAGATCTGAATCACCGCAGCAAATGATCCGATGAACGCCGATTTCTTTTGCGACCTTGAGCCCATGGACCAAAGCTTCATACTCGGCGACATTGTTTGATGCCCTGAAGTGCATCAACAACACGTACTCGACACCACTAAATTGTGAGCATAACCAAGTTTAAGTCTCAATCTTTCACCACTCTCTTTATCTAGATGAATCTCAGACAGAAAGAGTATCTCAGGCCTATGTTGCTTCCCGATTTTCTGAAGCTATCTAATTGTCGGGAAATTGCCTAGTCCTCGACAATTATATATATCCACATGTTTTCATTGGTCCCGGTGGTACTCCTTGGAGGATCCCGCCAATCTTGGCGCTACATCACCAGCTTTGTGCATTTTTGGTATTTGTACTTTCTGTGGGGTTGTTTCTCCCACTGTCTTCCCCTCCAGGTTTTCCACCACACTAGCCACATGGGAAGGAGGCATGATTTGCTAGGGTATTCCCTTTTAGATGGTTATCTATCGTGCCCATGTCAAGCTTCCTCAGCCATCTCCTATCGTCCCTCTCCACAGCTCCTATCGCCCCTCTCCACAAAACGACAAAAATCAGAGTCGTCTTCATCCATCTCCTTGTGTTCCTTGCTAGGGACGTTACGGCCACCATGGCTGCTGCCACCTCTGCCCCTCGAGCTGCTAGCCTGCGGCCTGATTACAAATTCCCTTTTTGGTTGGTAGCAAAAATCTTCCTGTGGTACCATCATGAAATCACGATACTGAAAGTTCTTCGAGTCATGTGACCCATCTCCACACTAATCGACCACATGTCCTATAACACCACATTGAGCACAGAACCTCGGCATCTTCTCATAAAGCACACGAAATTTGTACGGTTCCTTTCCCAGCTCAACGCTTCTGGTCACAAACCTCAACAAAGGTTTCTTTAGTTTAATCCTCACATAGATCCTCACAAATTTAATATAATTCACATCATTGGTGCCCATCTCCACTTCCAGCACCTGTCCAAGTTTCCCTGCCATCAGCCTAGCAACAACAAATAGCAACGGACCACCGTACATGGACTTCTTCCAATCACCAAGGCATTTAAATTGTGCAATAAAAGTGAAATCATCAAGATCTCGAAATCAAAATTCATGGGAAACAACCCATTCCACTTGCATCTTCTGGTAAAAAGCAGTATGACCGAACTAGGTTTTTTGGCAAACCCTAATGATCACCGCCCACTTCATGGATGAGCGATTCTCCTCGATCAATCCAGAGATATCGACCGCATCTTCTTCCTTTGTGTAATTTCCAGGCGATTGAGTAATTCCTCAGTGCTTTCCGGAGTTCCCTGGGTAAAAGACTCACCCCGTCTTCCCCCTTCTCCTTAGAAGAGGATCTATCAACTGACGGCGCCCGTCCCTTCATCACATCTGTTATCCCATCCGCACTCTTCGCCATTGTCTGAGATCAGTAGGATCGCCCTGACGCTCAGATTATTCCCAGCAGGTCTGGTGTGATTGAGATCTCCGATCGGCGGTGATTTTTCGGTGGACTCCTACGTGATCGTAGGAGGAGAACCTAAACCCTAGACGAAAGGGTATCCTTCAATTGCTAACCTAAGACATGATCCAGTCAGTGCGTGCATAAAGCTCAATACTCCGTAATAATTTTTTACAATGCGACATGCTTAAGTCATTGTCAAAATCAATCGTTTTTCTAGTCAGGCTCACGCAGCAAGCAAGTGGGGTCCGACGATGAAATAGTATATGATGGCACGCAGAATAATTGCCCCATAAAATTCAGAAGTAACCAGAAACCACAATCAAGCCCGTAATCCAAGTTCTACACTAGATCAAAAAGCTGACAGCCCCATCAAATCTCATGTGGAATCCTGTGGCCGGACGCTCCTTCTTCCTCTCGTCCCTCTCCCTGCTCGCTAGTGGTATGTGTGTTCGCTCCTGGCTCCTGCAGCCGTTACCCCTCCCTCTCTATGGTAGCAAAAATTTAAAACCCTCTGGCCGTACCGACGATATTTCGCCGCCCCTCCCCAACTTTTTCCCCATCCACCTATGACCTATAGCGTCACATCAACTTTCATCTCGGACTGTCTCCTCCCGGCCCATTCGCCAGCTAGCTTCCCTCCCTGATCCCTCCCTTGAAGAGAGAAGAGCTCGCCAGCCTCCATTAATACTCACCCCAAGCTTCGCCTTTTAAGCCCTCGACTACTCTCATCACTCCACTTCCATCGGCGCCGCAAGATCCACAAGCGCATGTAGCTACCATTCTGCTTGCCTGCATCTCTACGGGTTTCGTCGGAAGCGTACAGAGTGGTCGATCTTGCGTGGCCTTCTGGCGATCTTGGGCCTGCACTGCCGCCACCGGAGTAGCAAGGTGAGGTGCACCGTGCGAGCTGCTCGTGCTCCATTGTTCCCATTATTCCATCTCCTGAGTCTCGTCTCTCGTCTGGTCTCTGGAGTAGAGGAGAGCACTATTTATAGTAGAGACCTAAAGATACCAGTAGCACCACACAGAGGCACACACCCTTTCTCCTTGAGGACCACCGCGCCACGGCTCCCCAAGAATCGTGTGCGTGCGCGCGCGCTGACTCCTATAAACAGATCTCTCATTCTTCGCTCTTGCAGGATCGTTTATTGTTTACTGACCCGCCAGTTGCATCGTTTGATTTGTTATTGGCTGCCAGATCAATGGACTTGATGCCGCAGCCGGACAGCCCGCACTCGGACGGCAGCGGTGGCGGGGCGTCGGGTACGTCATCGGCGGTATCGTCTCTCTCGCCGGTGTCGCCGTCGCCGAGCCGGTACGAGTCGCAGAAGCGGCGGGACTGGAACACGTTCGGGCAGTACCTGCGGAACCACCGCCCCCCGCTGTCCCTGGCGCGCTGCAGCGGCGCGCATGTGCTGGAGTTCCTCCGCTACCTCGACCAGTTCGGCAAGACCAAGGTGCACTCTGCCGGCTGCCCCTTTTTCGGACACCCCGTGCCGCCGGCGCCCTGTCCGTGCCCTCTCCGACAGGCCTGGGGCAGCCTCGACGCGCTCGTCGGCCGCCTCCGCGCTGCCTACGAGGAGAACGGCGGCCGACCGGAGAACAACCCCTTCGGCGCCCGCGCCGTGCGGCTATACCTCCGCGAGGTCCGCGAGCACCAGACTCGCGCACGAGGCGTTAGCTACGACAAGAAGAAGCGCAGGAAGCCGCCCCAGCAGCACCACCCCGCAGCCGCCCACGACGTCCACTCCCACGACGGCAACGGCCACCACTACCACCCCCACATGCCTCCGCCGCCTCCCGGCGCTGCGGCGTGAGCTGGCTGGCTAGCTCCACGGTCTCCGCCCCCCTACTTATCATATCCTATCTATTGCTTTGCTACCACTACCAGTACGTATCATCTCTCCAGCAGGCTAGCTAGCGAGTTCTTTGCGGCTATCAAATCCCTAGCCAGCTAGTCTGCTCCTCCTCCTACTAGTACAAGTACGGATTAAATTCCTCCGTGAATCCATGCTTGCTACCCAGCTGCTGCTAGTACTAGTTTCGTCCAGTGATCATTTTCCGACTTATTTGGTCTAGTGATCCCTACTATTCATTCGCTTGTATTATCCCCTCCCAGTCCTAGTTTGAATGTCTGTGATGAACTGATGATCAATGTTGAGCTAGCAAGATCCATGACTCGTTCTAATATTTATCCTCATGTAATCGATTTCGTACCATTAATTAATCCTCATGTAATCTCTCTCTTGTTAATCTTGATCGGTCGCCTAGCTCTCTTGTTTTCAGTTAACAAGCAATGCATGTGATGTCTAGTTGCATCATGCGAGAGGTGGTAGCTAGCCGGTGTGGCCGTGGAGTCATGTCAGTGTGTGTCGTCCAGTTGGAGAATCTAACGTACTGTTCTTCCTGGAGGAGAGGGGTCACGGGCGATGGACATGATACGACGCCTCTTTTAGGGCGCTTTTGCATTGCTTTTTATGGTAAATAAATAGTACCGCTAATGCCATAAGTAGCTAGGCTTGACTGACCTGCGGCGTCTCTGTCAGCACGCTAACAACAGCTGCATACTACCTTGGAATGTATACATAAATGGGGAGGCTAGCTGCTACCAAAGTACTCCTACCTTGCTAGCTTCTTTCAGCTTGCACCAGTTGTACTGATGTACGTGCAGGCAGCATCCAGCGCTCAGAAATTTTGATTTGAGGATATTGGCATACTGCATTGCATGCAGCTCCTTTGCTACAGCTGGAGTACATATGATAATATGAGTGCAATTTTGTACATGTTGCTGCCTCTACGAAACTTTCACTGGTCGATGCTTAGGATAACATGCCATGCATCTCCTTTTCCATATGCCTTTTAAGGGTAGGAGAGGTAGAAGTCTGCAAGTAGATCGGAGAAGCTTTGTGTCAGGTTCAGGCTGTGCTGAGCTAAGCTTAGCTAGCTTGCTAGCTTGCAGTCACCGGCATGCACAGCACACATCAGTGACAGTGGTGAGTGGAAACATCGAAGATGTACATGTAAGATTCTGTGATTGAAGGATGGAGTCAATGTGTCGCACATAGGTTCGTACCTTTGAGGAAAACAGGAGTGCCTATACAGTAGCTACCGTGGCATTAATAGGGTGTGTACAAAACTAAGGGGCCTTTCATTTTATAGGAAAATTTTCTATACAAGTTGTTTTATTCATAGAAATATATCTTATAGGAACTAGTCCTATACGGTTTTTTAGTGTAAATCACATATCAAAAATAAAAGATCAAATCATACCTTATGCAAAATTCCTTTGCCACAATCTAACACACGTCATATTCCCATAGAATTCAAGTATGCATGATATCCAAATCTTAGGGCTCCTTTGATTTATAGGATAGGAAAATCATAGGATTAAGATGTCGTGGCTAGTTGAATCTTATGGGAAGATGTGTTGTGTTTGATTGTGCCAAAGGAAATTTTCCATGAGGTATGACCTAATGTTTAATTCCTATATGATTTGCACTACAAGATTCATATATGATTAGTTCCTATAGGATATGTTCCTATGAATCATACAACTAGTGTAGAAAATCATCCCAAAGGATCTAAATCCTACATAATTCTTATACAAATCCTATGAATCAAAGAAGCTCTTATACTTTTCCTATTTGTATGATTTTCCTATCCTATGAATCAAAGGAGCTCTAGAGCATTCCCCTTGGTGCCCGTCCCACCCCCCACAAGTGGAGGCGGCAAGAGCGACAGATGGAGCATTTGGGGAGCGATGGCAAAGTTGTCGCGTTTTTCGGGCCACCCCCCGCCTACCCCCACCGGCATCCCCCAATTTGATCCCTCATTGACCAAATGTTATAAAAAAACTTAAGAAAAGCAAATCATGGTTCCAATTGGGCCACGAAGGCAACGACATTGAAATTCAAGGTCTCAACTTCAAATTCACCGGCTACCAAAACGGCACCAAGTCTACAAATCCTATTACAAACCGGGTAGAGGGAATCAAATGGATGAGGTCGACGGGTCGTCGATGACAGCAGGGGAGTCAGAGATGGAAGTTGTGTCGCCGGTGACGGCTGCATCGCCGGCATGGCCTGCTCTGCCGCCGATGTTGCTATCATCTCCTTCATGATGCGAGTCCGGGCCATCTTGTACCATACCTTGGCATCAATATCCATCGTGTAAGTGTCGGTGATCCCAACTCTTTAAATCTTTCTTCATCTTGGTCACCGCGGCTTGCGACGATTTGTTCGTGGCATGGATGAGGGTGGCTTGGGCAACTACGTTCGGCTTCAACCTTGGCCTCCTCAAGCTTGATCATGTGTTCGGCCTTTTCCAACAACACCTTCCACCTTTAATTGTTCTTCACATCTAGGTCATAATCCCTATCCTTCGAGCTTGAAACCACCTCGTCAATTGGCATGTCATTGGATGCTCCCATGGCGGCCAACGATGCAACACCATTCCTCTCGACCTTGGCTTTCTTGTTGCCAATTGGTTGCCTAACTGAGGCAGCCGAGGGTGCCCCCTCCACATCAATGACATTTGTGTCATTTTTTAGGGCGAGTCAAGTCTTCTCCCACTTGGGACAATTCTCGAGCTTGCTGAAAACATGCATGAGAGAAATTTATTTGCCTTTTATCCACTTCCTATACATGAATAGAGCATCCTTAAACTACAAAATAGAAACAACATTAGACAACGTAAACAACCATTACATGATCTAGATGAGAAGGCATGAGCTTACATGATTCACCATTGTTTTCTTTCACTCTCTTGCCTCTTTTCAAATGTGGTGAAACAGTGGAACTTGTTAACCATGGTTGTATGACGCCCCGCCTATGCGACATTGCACTCTCATTGTGTTTCATGACCACATTCTCGTTGTCACCGAAAAGATCGCTTTCGTTGAATTGATGGTAGATCCTCAACCAATAGGTTCCCCACGCCCGCTCGGCAGCGGTGATAGGGTCGAGGTTGATGGCCATCCATGTGTCTGTGAGGAAAAGATCCTCGTGTGTGCTCCATCGAATTCCGCGGCTCCCCTTCTTCTTGGTCATGACCGTGGCGCCCATGTAAAAGTCAAGCGCTTCCGTTTCCGAGCCATCATCGTCACCCTCATCCTCCTCCCCTTGGGTGGCGTCCATGTACTGTTCTGATGGAGCACCCCGGCCTCAAATGCGGGCCAAGATGTTGACGCCCTCTGCCTATGAAAAAGAACACATCTATGATTTTACACATCAGCCAAGTGAAACCAAATCTACCAAAGGCAGTCCAGTGGAAAAGAAACAATTTTGCATACCTCATCGACAGTGTAATGAGAGCCGGCCATATCGTCAAACATATGCTGAACGTTGGGGTCTTTGTTGGTGTACTAGTCGTCGTTGCTGTACAAAGCGCGACCGACGGTGCTACTGCCCGTGCTGGGGTCATCCCCAAAGAAGACATGTGGCATGTGCATCGCCGGTGACATCGAGGCGAAGGAGTGGTTCAGGTTGAGGTCGAGCCCGGGACGATGCACATGGGGCGTAGGAGTAGTGTTCATCGGCGAGAAGAAGACGCCATTACCATGCGTGGCCCCAATATCACCGATCTCGGGCGATAAGAAGCGGTGATGCGCTGGATGCGGGACGAAGGCTCACTGAAGAAGGTAATCGATGAAGGTGAGGTTTTCTGCACCGCAGTTGCACTTTTCTACGTTCCCACGGCTGATGCTTGTTCACCCTCGCCTTGCAGTCGTTCCTCATAGTATGCAATATCATACGACGCCTGCTCATCCACCTTCGTCTTGGCCAAGGCCTCCTTGTCGAGGGCATTGCAGTCGGCGGTCATGATGGATCTCCTCGTCAACTCTGACGCACATGCCTCTTCCGTCCATCCCCAGCTTCTTCGTGATGTGCTTAGCACATGCTGGCTTGCCGAGCTGCGGCATCGGCCGAAGATGGCGGGGTTTTAGCGGGTGAGAGGCAGGCGAGAGTGGATTCTGCGGTGGGGGTGAAGGGGGGCATTGGCCAATCCCGGTGGGATGCTCTAACACTTCTGTAGTTCTTAGAGCATCTCTAGCAGAACCCCCAAACCGCAAACCCCAAATCGGCGTATCCAGGTGATGAGCGCATATTGCACACCGTTGGGGAACCCAAGAGGAAGGTATGATGAACACATTAGCAAGTTTTTCCTCAGTAAGAAACCAAGGTTTAATCGACCAGTAGGAGAAAGACGTGACTTCTGAAGGTGTTGCTAGTTGACGTGTGGCATAGCGCACTACCGGCATCAGCAACAACGTGGAACCTACACACAACACAACCAAAATACTTTGCCCCAACTTACAGTGGGGTTGTCAATCTCACCGGTTTTGCTGAAAACAAATGATTAGCTGTATAGTGTGGAAATAGATGTTTGTTTGCAGTGGAATTAAACAGAATAGTGTTTGCAGTAAGTAAACAGAATAGGATGATTTTATCAGTGTAAAAGAAAGAACTGGGGTCCACAGTTCACTAGAAGTGTCTCTCCATAAAAATAAATAACATGACAAATTACGCTTCACCCGCTTGGCCAGAGCGGGAGGGGCAGCTGCAGCGGGAGGCACGGGGGCAGCGGGAGGCGCGGGGACGACATGCTGCCCCAGCCGCTTTCGCTTTCCGATAGCAGCAGCGGGCAGTGCGTCGACCATGATGCCTTCGGAGGCGGCTGCCGCGGCGACGCTGGATCCAGATGCGGTCGGTGGAGCTGGTCCACGCGGCCCCGGTCTTGCCCGGGAATAGCAACGGGTTGACTGCGTCCATGCCAGTCCGGACGCGGGGGCTGCTGTGGCCGGAGAGGGCTGGGAGAGGCGGGATCGAGAGCGGTAGGTAGGGTGGAAGCGGGAATGTGTGAGCTGAAACTTTCTTCGCGCCAACGCGGGGAAGGAGATGTGGTTCGTGCTCGCACAACCTCTCCAACCCGGGAACTTGGAGTTTCCGCGGCACGAAACGGGATAGCCCGGACTTTTTTTTGGTATGGGGTCCGATGTGATTTCTGAACGGCCCTTTTTCCGCCTCCAACCTGGAAAACTGCGGTTATTTTATGAATGGGTCCGATGGAAGGTCTGCTAGAGATGCTCTTATTCTCATCTTATAGCTATCGTGCCTGCGTTGTCACAAAGGCTTATTGGTGGTTCATGGCAGCACAGATGTCAAATATTGGCCTTTACTGCTCTCGTATCAAATCAAGCTTGCGGTTTCAAAGCTTGCAAAGATATTCCTGCCATTAGGACGTTCTCTTTCATGGCCATTTGTACATGGGGCAAACCGAAGCTCCCTCTAAACAGATCATGCGCAGGCAGCCCGCAAGATGCTGAAGGGTCACTGTTGCATGCACTCACTCCTCTGTCATACTTGCTACCGCCTAACATGTGTTGAAGTACTGCTACGGTACATATGTTACTACTGTGCATGTCATGAGCTAGGCTACAAGTGGCTACAGAAATGTGGGGTACGTACCTCTGACCTTTCAACAATGGATGTACGGTACATCGTGTGAGTGGTACCTCTCGAGTAATGCTGATTCGAAAAGACAGTGCACATTTTTTACCTGATTTGTGAGGACATACTCAACTTTAGTTGGCTACGGAGTAGAAAATGGAAAGAAGTTCAATTTACCCTAAATTTGTTCTAAAGTTCAATTTACAACCTCAACTTTTACTTGGTTCAAGTTTCACCCTTAAACTTTAAGAATCGTTTGGAATACACCCCCTTCACCGTTTAATTGGTTTAAGCCAAGTTTATAGATACATCAGCCAGGTTTCTCCGGTATTTTAACACAACATACTCGTACATGTATTGAGATCTCACATGTGCGGTACGAGAAAAGATTATGCTCTTATTGACTGAGAACATACAAATGTGCATTCGTTGATTTTGGTATACCAGCCCTAACATGCATGTACGAGGAGGATAATACATATACGGTTATATTTTGAAAAAACCCGCAGAGGTTGCAAAAGCAGAGAAAGGGGTGCATTCTGACCGGTTTCTAAAGTTTGAGGTTGAAACTTGAACCAAAGTAAACTTTGGGGTTGCAAACTGAACCTTGAGATAAATTTGAGGGGTATCTCTGAAGGGGACCCAAAACTGACGCTCAAAATGACCTGTTGCGTCCGTTTGCGTAGGCCGGTGGACATGAAAATGGTTATTTTTTATCACGCGTTCGTTTGCATCTAGGTGTGCCCTAGCCGCCCTATGCATATTATTTTTCTAACATTTTTTTCATTCAACTAACAAGCATAATTTACATATGAAACAAAGGTAAAAAATAAGAAGAAACAAAGACTAAAATAAAACCGACTAGGCCCCTAGACTACTTGTCACTCCTCGGGGCGGTTGACGGCTGGGCCCCGTTGTTGCTTCCCTCCCTCCTCCGCTTCTCCTCCGCCGCCCGCCGCTCAATCTACCGCACGGTTGCTAGAGCTCGGTGGGCTGCCGTGTCCTCCAGTAGCCGCTGCCGCAACACCTCGTTGGCGTCGTCATCGGCATTCTTCATCGTCTCGAAGGACGCGACTAAGACCCTGTGCTCCGCTTCCTTCTCCTCCGGGTCAGACCCGCTCTAGTCAAAGTCGTCGTCGTCCGACTCCTCCTGTGCGGCCGCCACCTCCCTGCGGTGTTGCTGCTTCGCGTCGATCGCCACGTGGGCAGCCCGCTCCTCCTCTGCCTCCTGCTCCGCGTCAGCCATGAACTTCGCATTCACGACCGGTCGATAACGTCGTTGGTGCTATCTTCGTTCTCGTCGTCGAACTCCTAAGTGTAGAAGTTATCGGTCGGGGGAGGTGGAGTCATAGGTGGAGATGGAGGTGGAGGCGGAGTAGCCTGGCCGCCACCAGCGCTGCTCATCATGGCAAAGTTGGTGGCTACGGTGGACGTTGTGCGGCAGCTAGGGTTGAGGAGGGGATGAGGCAGCCGAGTGTGCGCCCCTCTTTATATACCTCCGAGGAAGCCGAGGGGCGCGCCAGGCTTGGCACCAACACTAATTTCGTTGGCAGAGGTAGGAGGTGGCCACGCAGCAGGTGAGGCATCGCCATTACCGTGTCGCGGACTGTCAAAGCGATGCCTCGTCATCAGTACTAGCGCGCTTGAGAAAACGCATCGACCTAGGTCCCTACCAGGCGGGTCCATGGGAGATGCGAGCGGTCACGCGGTATGAACACGTAGCGTCCACCGAGATGCATCCGAGACGTATATTTGGGCCGCGTTTCTGTTTCCACGGACAACCCTGTCACTATAAGTCGGGCCGCTGGATCTGGTGCAAGCGTATTTTTCAACCGCGTGGTCGCAAACGGTCGCTCCGAGTCCGTTTGCATCGAGCCCCTAGAGATGGCCTAAGTGTGCATATATGACAATGCATCTGACTGTAACAACTGATTTATACACAATGATTTCCACTATGATTCGTTTAGATCAACGTGCTATTGAGACCAACAACAGTAGATACACACTAGCCCAAGCTTGGTGGGTAGCTGTATGCGCCGAGGGGAGATCAGGGCGTCCTCAAGAGCAACTATGGCCGCGTTTGGTAGTCTGCATGAGAATTATGGCTCACTGCGCCAGTAAGATGGGACTCCCATCTCGTTTCGGACGAGCTCAGATTCACGAATAGCACATCGTTTGATAGGATGGATTGCATCCGATGGCACCCAAGTGACACTTCGATTGGTTGGTCGCATGATTTTCGTAGCCTCACTTATATGGCAACATGGTGACCTTACCTCACCTATCACAAGACCACCATGGCGCCGCCGTTCACAAGTTTCGGCACGTCGACGATGGCACCGCCGGTCACGCCGGTCAAAAGCATCACCACGTCGTCGATCATAAAGACGAAGACCACCATGACACCATCGGTGACGCCGTTCACACGCATGGGCACATCGCCGACCACGAAGACGAGCACCATGACACCGTCGGTGACGCCGGTCACAAGCAGCACCATGTCGCCATCCACGAAGACGAACACCACCAGGACACCGCCGGTCACGCCGGTCACAAGCATGAGAACGTCACCGACCACGAAGACGAACACCACCATGACACCGTCGGTGACGCCGGTCACAAGCATCACCATGTCGCCGACCACGAAGACGAACACCACCAGGACACCACCGGTCACGCCGGTCACAAGCATGGGCACATCGCCGACCACGAAAACGAACATCACCATGACACCGTCGGTCATGTCGGTCATAGCACGTCGCCGACCACGAAGACGAACACCACCATGACTCCACCACCATGGACTACCACCTCTCACTTCTCACCTATCATCACCACGCCGCCGTCCATGAAAATGGGGAGCGAGAATTTGAGCAAAAGTATTCCAAACCTTAGTCACACATACGTACAGATTGAAGTATACATGTGAGTCAATTATGTATCAGTGTATGTACACCGAAAAAACTTGTCAACATAAAAGTCATGCGGAATGGTGAGGTGAACCTACTCCTGAAAGGAAATCTCAAACGGTTGAACGTGTGCGACGAATTTGACAAAATTCACTTAAAACTTCATACACGAAATTGACGATTTACAACCGGCGAAACTCAAAACTGATTGTGGGAATTGCTTTGTATCATCGACACACATCTTTTTCGTGTACGTCTTATTTCGATTCGAACTATGTTTGTGTTTATTTGAGAGAGGGTGTGTGGAGTAGTGTAAGGGAGAGTGAGCGTAAGCAACAGCTCGTGCAACCGTTGCATCGCTGGAGCCAAAGTGGCGCGAGAACGGGCCTATCCCTGGAGAAACTGCTGAACCGGGCATTCCTCCAGGGCCTGACCCGACGCTGCTTTGAGAACCGGTTCGTGTAACAATGCACCTCGACCCAGGCAACCAAACGGGCCGAAAATTGCTAGCCCGATGCGAGCCAAGGGGCATGCAGGCCACCAAACGCGTCCTATGGCCTCTTCTCGCCTCCTCGTGGTCAGGGTCGTGTCCCTTTATACCGAGGAAATAGCACATCACACCACTTATTGGTGTCTTTTTTTTAAAGAACCACAACAGTGGTTTATTGTTGCAAGGAACACCATATTTTGCTATAATTGTTTGCGGAGACCACATAAAAGTAATTAAGGAGCTTGATGGACAACTAGTTAGTCATGCTTACTATTAGGCGGGCCAGCGTGGCAGTTCCTCTATGTGGTCCGTCGCATCGTCGGTTTTTCTAATTTTCAAAATCAGAATATTTTTGAAAATATGCATATTTTTAAAATCTGAACATTTTTAACATGAATTTTTTTAATAGTTTACCATTTTCAAATATAAATATGAATATTTTCAAAAATTTAACAATCAAAACTTACAAGTATCAAGAAACAAACACCCTGCGCTTAGCTCCCCAACAACGGCGCCAAAAAATAGCTTGATGGCATGCAAGAACATAGTGTCATTCGTGCATATTTTCGTGGAAGTATCATTTCCGGTTTTTATATGGTATCCCAACAAGGAGCGTAGGAGGATGTTTATCAGCGGTGTTTCTATTGAACCCAAGGTGTCACAAGTCTTAGGTGAATTGACTGCAAAAATTGAAATGGAAAAAAGGTGAGTGTGAATACTAAGAGTTTGGAGTATTGATTGTGCAATAAAGTAAAGTGCATAAAAGTAAACTGCTAATAGGAAATAAATGAGTTTCTGCAGGTGGGAAAAGTAGGCGCGGGGTGATTAGGTTCATGATGATAGTGAATGTGCCAGGTGGAATAAATGTAATAATTGAATATTATTCTTCATATTTATATCTGAGAAGGCAAGTAACCCGCAAGACAGAAAGACTCCTCTTGGTAGATTTCATCTTCCTTCAATAATCCTTCTGCATGTTACCAAAGCCATAGTCAGCGCATCTATTAAGGTGGTTAGACCGGAGTAAAGATTTAAGCTTGGTGGTTACTCGAGTATTGCTAGATCCTCTTTGATATCGGTCATGTCACTCGGAGGTCGCCGATTCACTAGCAAACAAGTTCATGTTTATGAGTTCTTGAGATCATGCTATCTGGGCCCTTAAATTAGATAACAACATTAGATGCACATAAATATTCATACTCATATATGTAATAATCTCAAACATAAGTTCATAAATAGATAAAATAAAATGGGCACATCACATCTCACCAATCCCCTACATCTCCCACGCCAATGAGATCTACTCACACATGAGAAGAGAATAACATAACAACATCATAACATCATAACAAAGTAAATGGAGTTTATCTTGATATTACCGTAGCAAGCCACAATAGTTGAATATCAAATCAAATACGAACCAGGATGAAATAGATGTTTCAATCCCTAATCTTGCAAGTATGAATCTCTCTCTCTCAGTACAAGTGGGATGTAGTGGATGGGGTGATGAGATTGATGAGATTGATCGTCGATGGAGTCGAGGTTGGTCTTCTCCTTCTTCAGATCGAATCTCCTCTGTTCTGGTGCGAATGATGGCTTTTGTGTTGTTTTTCATTCTCCTCCCTTCACATAAAGGGTTCGGATTGATAAGGCGAAGGCGGTGCCGGCCCATACGGGCAGACGGTATGGGCAAGACCCGCCCGTACCGATGCCCGTTACAGCCCCTGCGTCGCCGAGATTGATTTCGTCTCAAAAGGAAATGTCTTTATTTCATTGCAATTAGCCCATAAATGTCCTTGGATCCTCCAGATATGATGGTTTCCTGGAATACATAATTAAAAAACAAAATTTCGCTTGGATCGAGATATTAGCGTTAGTTGAAACAAAAAATCCAATGAAAAACCAATGGAACCAATAGATAGGTGATGTAAAATCCATAGTAAAATGTATCAAAATATGGACCTATCAGTGGCCGGCCGGGCCAAGTGGGCCAGCCCACCCAGACCGATCAGGGAGGGAGGGGGCGCGCGGCCTGGCCAAGGGCTGGCCGGCTGCCTCCGCACATCCTCCTCTTTTGTCCCACCTTTCCCCCTTATGAATATTTCCTCCCCTTTGCCCCTGAGACCCATATGTGGCAAATTAAATACAAAATTAAATAGACAAATATCTCTCTCTAGTTTTCTTATTTTTGCGGTTCCCTGAGTACTGCACATGGAGGAGACAAGTCTACCCAATACGCGAAAGCGCTGCTGGGATCCGGATTCAGAAGATCTACTTCCGCAACTTCGCTTGGATCGGAACCTGGAGTGTCGTTGAGCATCGTATATGTGCAAAACTACGAGGTGTTG
>NC_061511.1:108121327-108148753 GCF_022539505.1 Lolium rigidum
CGCTGATATTTCACTACTACTACCGCTATGAAACTGTTACTACCGATAAACTCTTGCGAGCAAGTCTGTTTCCAGGTGCAGCTGAATTGACAACTCCGTTGTTAAGGCTTACAAATATTCTTTGGCTCCCCTTGTGTCGAATCAATAAATTGGGTTTTACTTCCCTCGAAGACTGTTGCGATCCCCTATACTTGTCGGTCATCACACCTCTTTCCTATAATGAACTTGTTGAGTATGCTCGTACTCATCCCACCCTTAAATCCCCTGCTTAGATATGGAGGCCATGAAGGAGGATCTACAGTACAACTCGAAGACTGAGGAGTCAACAACTACTTCAAGGGACAGGAACCTGACGGAAGAGTCATATACCACATCCACCATGGAGAAAACCTAGATTAAGAAGTAGAAGGGAACTAGCTCCCTCAACCTAGCTCCTATTTAGCTAGAATCTAGTCATAGCCTCTATAACTAGTCGAATACTGTATAAATAGAGTCCGTGATAAGATTAGACCATGAGTAGTTCTTTTGGAGTTTATTTGCAGTTTTACCTCATTCTAAAGTAGGAGGCTGTGTGGATCTTTTGTAAAGAGTCAATGTTGTAATTCTATAGACATGCCTTGGACCCGCATATGTTTCTGTTGTACCACTCTGAGCGATATAATATTAGTGGAACGGTGTTTCATTGGTGGTATATCAGACTTGCATACTACACCATGCAGTGGTATGCTGGGTCACCACAATTGGTATCAGAGCAAATGCTTTGACCCTAGGATTAAAACCCTTTAAAGGAGACCTATAGGTTTTGGTAGTGTCTATAGGAAGTTGTCTTAGTTAAACCAAATACTTCTTATGACTTGAGATGGATATTCACTTGATAATAATCGTGACACACTTGAGTCAACCTTTCTTACCTATCTTTCCGAAGTGAAGTTAGTTAGCTAATCCCAAGTATGTAGCATACCATTAAGTCCTTAAAACCATAGATGAGTAGATCACAATTGGTATATAATACATGGTAGTCCAAAGAGAGGATACAACCATAAGGAAGATATCCTATTGGAAGATGTGTACCAACACATGTTATGGTTAAGTAAGAATTATCCAGACCTGTAATAGAAGTATTTGGTAACGATCGGCGATGACCTTCCGAATAGAAGTAGATCTGTCGATGAAGTTGAAGTTGTCGATACTTTCCGAGTCGCTGTTCAGATCGGGATCCATGAACAACCCGAAAGACATCCCGCCGAGAAGATCGGCGAGATCTCCGCCGGTGGCGGGCTTGACGTAGCTTGCCGACGAAATCTTCTCGTCGATTAACTCGATTGACGACGATGATCCCGAGAAATCGGAACCAACCGCTAACGGTCCCAAAAAAATCGGTGCCGCTAGACGATGTGATCCTTCTCTCCCGACGCAGAAGTGGAAACTTCCGAACATCATCTCCATTGGCTACTCCAGATAGGCATATGCATCCACACGGGTGGGAGGGTGAGGATAAAACTCAACGAGACCAGTTTTGATCTGTTTGCCTCCATCCATCGCGTTGTTTGCCACCGATGATATCGACGATGTTGAACGTGCCGTCGAGATCAGCTCCTTGTCGCCTCTAATCCCCACAGACGGCGCCAATTGAAAAGGTATTAACTTGTCAATGCCTACAAGTTGTAGACTAGGGTTTCGCGGAAAGTAGAGGGCAAGTAGATCTCGAAGGTTTCAGCCTAAAAGGCGCTCGACTGCTAAAAACTAGGGTTGTGCTGACAATGAATCGATCCTCTCTTTCTCCCTGGACTCCCCCTTATATAGGAGGCGGAGCCGAGGGTTTCGTGATGTACAAGTTACAAACAGTGGGAAACTCTTTGAGTTCGTCCGTATAGTTACAAATCTCTATTCCTAATATATCTCTATCTTCCATATCGATGCTTTATTGGGCTTCCGGGCTTTGTAATGTTCGGGTCGTGGGCCTTCAGTAAACCCCGGGTACCATTTTCGGCAGGCCCATTAGGGATGCCTATGTGAGCCGTCTTGGTGTACTTCATCAGCGACGGATCTGAGGAGGGCGATACATCGCAGTGATGTTGTAGGCGATGGCTTGAATGTTCTTGGCATCGATGCCCATTGTCGGCAAGGCCGCCGTCTTGGTGTTCTTCATCAGCAACGGATCTGAGGAGGGCAACGAAAGTGAGACATCGGTAGGCTCCGACATTGAAGGCTGGATCTGCGTTGTCGCAGTGATGTTGTAGGCGATGGCTTCAATGTTCTTGGCATCGATGACCACTGTCGGCACGGCCGCCGTCTTGGTGTTCTTCATCCGCGAAAGATGTGAGGAGGGCTGGATCGGCGGATTTGCAGCGCGCTTGTAGACGATGGCTTCAATCATCTTGGCATCGATTCGCACTGCCGCTGTCGAAGCGATGTTGTAGGCAATGCCTTCAATGTTCTTGGCATCGATGACCACTGTTGGCACGGCCGCCGTCTTGGTGTTCTTCATCAGCAACAGATCTGAGAAGAGAAACGAAAGTGAGACAGAGAGAGACATTTCAAATGTTTCTGAGGGTTAGATCCTCACCGGCACTCTTAGATCCACGCTGCCGCATGGTTAGATCCACGCCGCCGCACACACACTGCAGTTCCGCGCCGCCGCGACCGCCAGAGTAAGAGAGGAAATAGGAGATAGGAAGATGCGCCTGGAATATGCGATTGCCAGGGTTGGTAGGTATGTGCTCTGCTCTTCTCTCCGTATGCGTCCATCGAGGTAGAGAGAGATATACATGTCGTCTGATCATAAATGATCCAACGGTGCAAGCGTACATTGAGCTATCAACCAAGCAAGGTCCGTGTGACATACATCTCGGCCAATCAGAGATCAGCCAGTGAGTACAAGTGAGGAAAACTGAGTAGAACTAAGAGGGGGAAAAGTGAGGAAATGTTTATCGAAAGGGCAAAACTGAGTAGGACTGAGTAAAACAAGTGGACCCGGAGGGGGAAAACTGAGTAAAACTAAGTAAAACAGGGGCACCCCAATATTAAAGGGAGTAAGGAAAATTGAAGCTTTTGGCATAAAAATTGTTAGATTGTGTTATTTGAACAATATAGTACATTTAGGCCGACGTGATATTGTTTGCAATTCAAAGATACACAAGTGTGACGAATTTGGACTCATTTGGACAAAGTTTGTAAGCATAGTGGGTATTTGGGAGCTGTGTTGAGTAGAAAGACATGCATCTTCATAGCTAGTAGCTCATGGACTAGGAAGTGGTTTTGGGAAAAACTACATATCTCTATATTTCCTTTTCCATTATTATTTCTCTAGGTTGTAGGTAACATAACAAGACTCCATGGGAAGGTTCCACCATGTTTTGAATTATTTTGAATTAAATTAAACCCAAAACTATATTTTTGAGTTTAGTCACTTAGAAAATGATAAATGTGGCTTAAGCAATAACACATGCATTATTGTGAGGGTGCCCTTATTGTGATTAATCAACTTACAAAGGGATCCCCAATACAAATTGTTCATACAAGGGGAACCCCAATACAAATTGTTCATACAAAGGGAACCCCAATACAAAGGGATCCCCAATACAAATTGGTCATACAAAGGGATCCCCAATACAAAGGGATCTCAAATAAAACTTGTTCATACAAATTCAAATTAATTGTTCAAATCTTTCTCTTGCTCCTGGTGTGACTCGCTGGGGCCACCACCTTACTCCGGGTAACCCTACCAGGGATATTGCCGGTGTCTACCTTCATTTTGCCCTCTTTCTTGTTCTTATTCTTCTCTTCGGGTTGTGCCAATACCGAGACAACCATATCATACAAAGTTTGTGCTCTTTCTTCTAATGCATTTTCTTCCGTTGCTTCTACAATCTGCTCTTCCATCTGTTCACTCATCTGGTGCATCATTTCTTCAACGGCCTCTCGATCCATCTGTTCCCTCTACTCTCGATCCATCGGTTCAAGAAGCTCTCGATCCATCCGCTCCCTCTGCTCTCGATCCATCGGTTCAAGCAGCTCTCGATCCATCTGTACCCTCTGCTCCCGATCCATCAGTTCAAGCAGCTCTCGATCCATCGGTTCAAATAGCTCTCGACCAATCTCCTCATGTTGAATTGCTTCTTCAATCTCCTCATTGAATTGTTGCTTCAATCTCCTCATGTTGAATTGCTGCTTCATTCTCCTCTGCATTTGCTGCTCCTGCCTGATCTTCCATTCCAAAAGCTAGGTCAACTTCATTTTTACAAAGCCTAGCAATGTGTACAGGGATTCCACAATGTATGCACTTACGTTTTCGAATCGGTGCACCACCCTCTGCACTAGCTCTGATCCTATTCTTCCTCGGCATACCTGCCGGCATAGTCAAAACTGGAGAGTACAGTTTGAAGCCTGGATCGACTTTCATCCATTGGTCTTTTACCAACAAGGTAGGAACTTTCATAGCATATGCAGCCCTAAATTTGGCAACAGAGAAATACTCTGACACATACTGATCAATTTCACCTTCTGCACCCCCTATAACACTCATGAAAAACAATGCGTGTATGCAGGGTATCCCACGGATCTGCCATCGCCAACCAAACTCACTGGATACCTCCACTGCCTGTTTTTACTGTCGGTGTAGGTTACCTCAGCCTCCATTCCTTTTCTGATGCATTTCATCTTCAATTGTTTTGCCCTGGCATGCAAAGACTTAATCAAAGATGGGAGCATGAGATGGCCTTGATATTTGTTGGCTGCAATTCTTTGACGCAGATCGATCTTTATCATCATCATCTGCCTACTCTTATCAAATATTTGCCACATCATAAGCCCTTTCAATGACTTGACCTTCCATTGAAACTCTCCGCAAGGTTACTTGTTACATAGTCTACCTTGCAAATTTCATTGAATTGGCTTCTTGACCACACCCTACCATGATGTTCATCCAAGTACTCCTTCACCCCAGGTTTTTGTTTATACAACACATCCAAATGAAACGGATACTTCCTACTGTTGCATGTGTATGAAGCTTGCCATAGGTTGTCAGTAAAAACTTTACCCTTGAATTTCTTTGTAAAATTCTGTACCAAGTGTCGCATACATTCCCTATGCTCCACTCCAGGGAATACTGCTTCTACTGCACTCTCCAAACCTTTGCAAGCGTCTGTGTGGATAACAAGTCCTGGTGGTTGACCTATAAGGTCGCGCAAATTCTGCAGAAACCAAGTCCAACTTTCCTCTGACTCAACCTCAGCTCCAATACTCCATAAGCGACAAGGAACATCCAATTGTGTCTATCAACTACAGTAGCAACAACTAGTTGTCCTTTAAACCTGCCATGAAGACCTATTGCATCCACGGCCAAATAAGGCCTGCAACCATCCAGCAAGCTTTGAAACAAACAAAATCCCTTCTAAAACATTCCTTATGCATTATCCTCCCGCTTTTCAATTTGTAGGGAACTATATGCTTGTCTATCGCTACAACACTGCCTGGACTGGCCATCTCCACTTCAGCTTTGAAAGTGTAAAACAACTGAAAGCTTTCATTCCATGGACCATTGATCCTGTCAAGAGCCATTTCCTTTGCATAGAACATCCTCATGTAAGGTATATGTATATCATACTTCTCATTCATCTTTTTTTGGAGCGCTGTTGGACCAAGTGAAGGAGTTTCTCTCAGCCAATCTATGATTGCATCTGCCAACCACCTAGTCTTCGCTAGCTTTGTTTTCTCCTTTGGCGCTCCCCCTCGAGGTCGACAACTATGGCCGATCGAGTTCTTCTTTATCTGAAACATAATGATAAGGGATGTCAGTAACAATTAACAAATTTTACACCGTGATCTAAAATACACAACTGGTTGGCGTAGTACCTGAACCAGGGTGCTTCTAAGCATTGTGGATGCATGCAGCCTCCAGCTACACCTCTTGTATGTGCATTTAACTGTGAACCTACCTGGCTCACTTTTAATAACCTCATAATCATTCTTGGAGAGAATGCAATATGTAGTAATTGCATTACGGTAGTCCATCATCGTTTGAAATACGGTGCATACTGCAAGCTGAGGATCTGCCCTGTTCCACTCAATTGTTGGCAAGTCATCACCTTCGTAATCGGCTAAAACGAGGATGTCATTGTTCTCAGCCTTCTCTTCATCATCAGTGTCATCAAATCTGGCACCTTGTGCAATATCTTCCATGTATTGATCCTCCATTGCCTGCTTACTGCATCGATCTACCAATTCAGGAAACATCAACTCATCCTCATCATCTTGAGGAGACTGATCCTCAATATCTGCATCGTCATCCACATCGACCGCATGAATGATCTGGCTACCACTAGCACTGGGGACAGATGGTGCTGCTGTGGACCTACAAGGAGCGCGGCGGCGCACACTATTAGCAGATAGAGCAACAGTAGAAAGACATGATGCCTGACCATATGATGATTCCCCAACACCAGATGATGCCTGGACCCTGTTCACATGGATACAAATTTTTCCAACACGGCAAGAAGCATTCAAAGCAAAAAGAATCCCAGATCCTCGTCGGAAGTTAGTGGAACATTTCTCCCCTCCGTGCTATCGAAATATTCGAAATCAAATGAATCGCGGGGGCCCCAGGTTTTGTGCATAGCGCAGATGTTTTCTTTCAAATTCCTGAACGAGATGGTGGTTGCAACCACCGCTGGGGTGTAAAATCCGCTCATATTGCGTTCAGAACCACGCAAAAAGCTAGTATCCAGCCTAACCACCAGCAAAAAAGCCAGCGCCTGATCAATCCTATTCGAAAATCAATGCAGTTAGTTGAGCAACAATGATTCGCGCTCAAAAACTGCCTACTGTTAATTCACATAGGCAGACGATGCTTACCCAGATGGAATCCATGCGTTCGATCCCTCTGATTCCCAATCTTCTCCGCGGTTGAGGGGCAGAATCGGCACACGAGACGACACGAAAAACTCTAGCGCGAAAGGGGTGGATCTAGTGGAGGCGGAGCCCTCTCCGCCTCCCGGGGGCGGGGGCGGCTCAGTGGCGGATGACGCCATAAGGTAGGAGGCAGGACGGCGTGGCGATAGAGGGGCGGAGGGGAAAGCTTTTTTTGGGGGGGAAACTTTGTGTGAGCTCTTCCAGTTGGGTCAACAGTCAACACCATTCAAAAGCAATGATCAGAGCGTCGTCTCCTCTACAAGATGATACCCATGTCTCCTCCTCCTCCTCCCCTTGGTCGTTGGAAAGTCTCTTTTGAAGCTCTTCAAGGTGATGGCAAGAGCAAAGCTTCTTCTGGTTTTCTTGTTCTTTGGCCTAAGAATTGGCTGGCTTTGGTGAATCACAAGGATGCACCAATTGTTGGGAAGCACTTGAAAAATGGGGAAGTCTTTTATTCTGGTTCTTTTGTGAGGTTCCCCTTTCACATGGTTTTTGTTCAATCCTGCTTGGTTTCCCCTCCTGGTTTATCCTCCTTTCCAGAAGCACCACCGGTTAGATGGTGTGTTACCTATGCTCCTTTGGTATCTTCTTTGGGGTTGGAGACAAATCCTTCTTTTGCGTGTTACCCCCTCATCCGGCGGAGGAGGTGCCACCTCCACCATTGCTGCCACCACCTTTGCTGCAAATCGCCAACATTTCGATAGATCCTCGCCAGTTTGTGCCTCCAGGGTTTCAGATTCTGCTCATACCTGGGCGAGTTGGTGTGAAGCGGTGGTTGTTCTGAGAAGGCCGAGGATTCATGAACACTATGCGATTGTGACCATTAATCCAGTGCCTCCGGGTCAGATTCCGTTCGAAAACATCAATGCGGTTCTGAATGAGTTTCTTACTGAGCAAGAACAAGTGGGTTTTGGTAGTCTGCAACCCTGTCCATTTGGCTCTGCATATGTCCAGTTCAACAATGGTGTTGTTGTGGACCTACAAGGAGCACCGCGGCGCACACTATTAGCAGAGGCAGCAGCAGTAGAGAGATATGATGCCCGACCACCTGATGATGCCCCAGCACCAGATGATGCCTGGCCCCTGTCCACATGGATGCGAATTTTACCGAACCGGCAAGAAGCATTCAAAGCAAAAAAGAATTCCCAGATCGTCTTCGGAAATTAGTGGAACAAATCTTCGCTCCGGGCTGTTGAAATATTTGAAATGAACTGCATCGAAAGAGCTCCAGGTGTACTTATCGTAGATGTTAGCTTTGAAATCCCTCAACGAGATGGTGGTTGCAACCACCACAGGGAAGTTAAACCCATTCTTATAGCGTTTAGAATCACGCATAAAGCTAGAATCCAGCCTAACCACCAGCCGAAAAGCCAGCGCTGGATCCATCCTATTCGAAAAGCAACGCAGTTAGTTGAGCAACAACGATTGGCGCTCAAAAACTGCCTACTGTTAATTCACATAGGCAGACGATGCTTACCCAGATGGAATCCATGCGTTAGATCCCTCCGATTCCCAATCTTCTCCATGGCTAACGGGATTAGGCGGCACACCAGACGAAAATACAAAGAGGACAGGGGTAGATCTAGATCTGGTGGAGGCGGAGCCCTCTCCGCCTCCCGCGGGTGGTGGTGGGGGCGGGGCCGGCTCGGCGGCGGACAACGCCATAAGGTAGGTGGGTAGGACGGTGTGGCAGCGGAGGGGCGGTGTGTGAGCTCCTCCAGTCTCGGGCGTAGGGGAAAGCTTTAGGTCAGCTCTTCCAGTCAACAGTCAACACATTTCGAAAGCAACAGTCAAGTCAAAACCACCGCGGCTCCCTAGCCGTCACCGGTAACGGAAGGCCTCTGACCAGACGGCAACCCTCCCGTACGAGCGTCTACGAGGGGTTTCAAACTAGAGGGAGGGGGAAACTGAGGAAAAGTTAAGAGGCTAGGGAAAACTGAGGACAACTAACGAACCAGGGGCACGAGAACAAAAAACCCATCATTTTATGTCTGTCAGAGAAGTGATTGATTCTGAATTCTTAGAAGACTTATTTCATTTACCACTTTCATAACAGGCTTATTCGAAATTCTTGAAAATGGAGAGTATTTGTCAGCATGCTAGAGAAAAGATAAGTGAGAATGATTTGGATAAATGGAGTTTTATTTGGGGAAGCAATGTCTTCACTGTAAAACAAGCTTATAATTCCATGATTGGATATCAAGAGGTGCATCCACACTTTGGTTGGATTTGGAAGTCCTCTTGCCAGCCAAAGCACAAATTCTTCTTCTGGCTTTTGATCCATGATAGACTCAACGCTAGAAATCTGTTGAAAATGAAGAATATGATCTTAGCTTCCTATGATTGTGTTTTTAATCAATGTTCTCATCAGGAAGAAGGTATGACTCACTTGTTCTGGAATTGCACCTTTGCACAAAACTGCTGGAATTATATTTGCCCACAAAGAAGAAGAGATGGAACTGTTTTTCAAGCTTTCAATGATATAAAGAGAAAACTCAAATACCCGTTTGCTATGGAAATCATCATTTTAACAGCGTGGGGCATTTGGATTTCAAGAAACAATAAGATCTTCCATAATCAGACGCCAAGCTTCACAAGTTGGAAAGTTATCTTCCTACAAGAAGCAACGCTGCTCACCTATAGAATCAAGAAGAAACATGCAGATACTTTTAAAGAATGGCTGCAATCTCAGATTTAGTTTTGTTATTCTTGTATTTCTGTTTCTTTGGAAGAGATTCTCTCTCTTCTTTGTAAATACTTACCTTTATTAATATAAAAATTGCAGTGGGTTTACCCCACTGTTTCACCCTAAAAAAAGCAACGATCAATTCACAACCACCACGGCTCCCTAGTCGTCACCGTTAACGGCAAAGCTTCTGACCAGACGGCAACCATCCTGTCCGAGCGTCTGCGAGGGGTTTCTGTGGTGACCTAGCATACCACCGCATGGTGTAGTATGCAAGTCTGACATAACACCAATGAAACACCGTTCCACTAGTATTTCATTGCTCAGAGTGGTACACTAGAAACATATGCGGGCCCAAGGCATGTCTATAGAATTACAACACTGACTCTTTAAAGAAGATCACATAGCCTCCTACTTTACAATGAGGTAAGACTGCAAATAAACTTCAGAAGAACGACTCGTAGTCTAATCTTATCACGAACTCTATTTATAGAGGATTTGACTAGCTACAAAGGCTAAGACTAGATTCTAGCTAAATAGGAGCTAGGATTAGGGAGCTAGTTCCCTTCTACTGCTAATCTAGGTTTTCTCCATGGTGGATGTGGTATATGACACTTCTGGCAGGATCCTCTCCTTTGAAGTATTTGTTGACTCCTCGGTCTTTGAGTTGCACTGTAGCTCCTCCTTCGATGCCTCCATATCTAAGCAGGGGATTTAAGGGTGGGATGAGTACGAGCGTACTCAACAAGTTCATTATAGGAAAGAGGTGTTTAATGCATTAGCTACAACATTAGACTAGAAAGTCTAATACCAATGCAGGTTTTCATAACCATTTCTTCAAAAGGTTGCTTTTATTCAGAAGAACTACGTTCGTCGGCCTTCACCGGTTTACTAGAACTTCATGGAGTTCCTTTCCGGCAACGTTCGCAGTTCCATAACCCAAAGAAGGGAGTGACATTTCACGATTTGTTACACTCTGCAGAGGTGTGTTGCTTTACCCATAAGAGATCTTAACCTTGTTGCCAACCGGGCGGCCAGACCCGTCCACACTTCCGTGGTGTGAGGCCCGGTATAAGGTCCTAGTCAAATTATACTCCTTCGCGACCTCGCACACCCACCCTTTCTTGCAATTCCGACCTTGGGTCCTCGCCGGTCTGTATCACTTGGATACCTTCCGACCTCGACAACTATCACGTATCGCGACCATGATACCTTCGCCGGTCGTTGCAACCCATCATAGACCGCATTACCGTGGGGACCTAGGGCTCCCCAACGACTTCGCTTGTCCCTCGGGATACGAGTGACTATGGTAAGCGCATTCGTTGATGTACGAGAGGAAGAAGTACAATAGACTACTTCGTCCCACTCCAGATCTTATGGTTAACACGAGTTTTACGACACAAGAATCACTGGACGACATGGTTATTAATCCTAGATGGATATAAACCCATTGCAATGGAACCTCCACCATACTCATACCATGGTTCCATTGCCCACCACATAGTCATATTCATAGTTATGAAATTAGCATTTTTTTATTTTTATAAAAGAGTGATAAGTATAGTACTTTGCAAGTAATTTGGTAAAAATACTCAAATTGACATGAGCAAGCGATGAACTTGCCTTTCTTGACTGCAAGATTATGCAGGCAAGGTCTTCGATATGCAATAACTCCAAATTCTGAAATAGCATCATCGTCCGGTAAGGACGATGTTTAAAAGATTGGCAAGGATGCAATAATGCATAAGTATGAGATGCAATCGCTCTAAGCGTGACCTAACCCCGATGATTTAGGATTAGTGAGTTGGTATGATTGGTTTAGGGTGTGTTGCACTTTTAGAGTGATTCCACAAACAAGGTTCTTCTTAAGGGTTGATTACTTGGTATCATAAACAAGTAGTAGAATGCATAATAACAATCATACACACCAAGGAATAGTAGTTGTATAATAAGTAAGGAGCAGTTGTCAATTTTAAGTCCTATAGTGCATGTTGATGATTACTTGTTATATACTTCAAAATAATAACTTTTGAAGAACATGTTCATTAATGAAGAATAAGTATGACAATTGGGTTTGTGGGGTTCTATGGTTTCCTATGGTTCCAAGTAGTTTCTGGAGTAAGGATTAGATGAATCACAACAAGGTTGGATTCATGAGCAACTAGGGCTTATATGGTTTTAGTGAAGCACATCTTAAGCAAATTATTATGCATGGTTGCTATCAAGGTTGGTATACCTTGCTGGTGATAGATGGCTAGGGTTTATAGATCTTATTAAGCAAGGTTGATGGCTACTCCTTATTTACTTCAAAAGAATAACTTTTGAAGAACATACTTCTTAAGTAATTAATAAGGGTTGAGGGTGTCTAGGGTTTGCTATTGGATTCACTATGTATGGAATGGTTGGTTCCTAATAAGGATGCTTCGTAATTGGGAAGTACTTGTAGGGTTTAGTGGTTATAAGCATGTAATGTAGAATCTTGGGCATAGTTGCTATTGGAGTTCATCACAATGGTGTGATGCTAAGCATGGATAATTAAGGTTGGGGTCTCTGAGAATAGGAACTAGGGTTTACATTTATAAGTGACCCTACTTGATCTTTTAGGTGTTATTAGTATCAACACATGGAATACCAATTTATTATAAAGAGGGTTCCTGTATTTTATGTGAACATGGGTATGCATTCAGCTGCTAATGATGGATCTATGAATAATAAGGAAGTAACATTATCACATGTTTGACCTAAGGTTTAGGTTATAAACAAGTTAGGGTCCATATGAATTAATGGAGTTAGGGTTCCTAATGGCATTAGGGTTTTAGGATTTCACATAAAATTATGAGGTTATAACTTTATTCATAATTGAATTAGGGTTTCATATTTGTGATACAACTCTTTAGGTAATAATTTGATTACGGATTTGAAGTGATTAATAACTTTGAATTAAAAATAACATTGGATTTGGTATTTTAGTATTTTTAAAGAATTAATAACTAAGATAATTATTAATTAGGGTTTAAATCCTCCTAATAAGGATTTAATAAGTTAGCAAATAAAGAAAATTAATTTTAATGTTTTCTTTATTTACTTACTGGTTTTTATTTATTTTAGAAACTTTTCTTAATTTCTTAATTTTATTTGCATTTAGAATTAAAATAAAAGACTTAATTAATAGGTATTAAACAATTAAATTATTATTTAAAATAAAAAAATTCATATTATATTTTTATTGGATAGAGTTTACTTTTATAAGAATTTTGATATTTTATTTTCATTTTTCTGATTTAAAATGTATTTTCTAAATTCATGTAAAGTTTCAGATATTTATGGGATTTGAATTTAGAAAGAAAAATGGTTAAATACTAAAGTTACTCAGCTTGCCTACCCACACAGTCACTGACTGGTGGGGCTGTGGCCACGCTGGCTGCCACGTGGTGCCGACGTGGCAACCATGTGCCTCACCGACGGCCAATCGTGGACGGCGCCGGTGTTAGAGGGCTCCCGCGAGGCTGTGCGCGTGCTTAATCGAAAGAGGACGGCGAGGTGAATCTAGTGGTGGTGGCGCCGCTCCCTAATGGTCACCGAAGCGTGCTCACCGGCGAGGTGCTGCGGCGACGGAATCGGGGACACGGTGCGGTGGCGCTACGGATGCAATCGAGCGAGCCAAGCATGCTATGGGACTCAGAAGCTCACCAGGATCACGACGCGCGTGACGGCGAGGCTTGCGGTGGTCAGGTTCGCCGGATTTCATGGCGCCGGTCATCGGGGAGCTGAGGTTGTTGACGGTGCTAGGAGACACTCGGGGTCGATTCCTCCCGCACGGAGACCATGTCGACCATGGCGGTGTTGTTGGTGGTCACGGCAAGGTCTGGGGACGCCCCAATCGACGGCGATGGTCGACGTCTGAGCGACTAGGGTTTCGGAAATTGGGGGAAATCAAGCAGAGAGGGGAAGAAATCGGGCCAGTGTTTGTCGTGTAGCTTTTATACGGTGCCAGGACTCACCTCGTCACGAAGTGGAGCAACGAGAGGTCGCCAGCGAGAGGGGAAGGTGATCACGCCGTCGTGCTGTCCATCATGCACACGGAGAGGATGAGGACGACCCCCTCTCCGTTGTCTTTTTAGACGAAGGGATACGGGCTGGGGTTGGGCAGGTGCTAATGGGCTGCTGGTGGCCTGCTCGGCCAGGTGAGGTCCAGGTAAGGTTCTTCTCCCCTTTTCTTTTCCTGTTTTCATTTTCTGTTTTGTAATTGCCCATTTAAATTCATATTTGAATTCTGTTATGTTTGCAGGTGTCTCAATTATGCTAATTCCATCAAGATTTAGTGCACTGATTCTTATACCACTATTCTATTTGAACAAGTATTTTATATTAGATTATATTGCACACTTGTGAACTTATTAAAAATAGCAAATAGGCATGAATTTACATCCTCATTTTAATTTCATGTTTTCTTGTGAATAAATTCTGGGGTTCTAGTTATATTCACCTAATGGTACAGGGTTTGGAACTCAAATATGAACTAGGTTTTATTTGTGATGACCCAAGTGATGCACAAACAAGGATTGAGGTATGGTTTAGGGTCTTACTTGTGATTATCAAGTAATTCACAAGTTGGTTTGAGATATGGGTATAGGTTCTATATGTGATTTAACACCATGTTATATTGGCTAGGGTTTAGTCTCCCCTATCCATGATAAGAGGAATATTTATCTCAAAATATTGTTAAGGTTCTCACAAAGCTTGGCTAGGCAAGGTCTTGATGTCCTTATGTGTTCCACTACTTAAGATGTGGAGAATAATCTAGGGTTGCTCACTTAGTAGTCTCACTATGATTTCATGTGATTAATAATATCTGCTTATTATACTAGGTTTAACTGATGGGCTTATTCTCCTATTTCTCCAAAGCATGATCATGCATTAGACATGATCAACTTATTTATACTAACTTCTTACTTCTAGTTCTTAGAGGTTTATGATCATTACCCAAATATGTGGTCTTCCTAAGAATTCTACCTTGCTATCTTCTGTAGCTTGTTCTTCAGGAATTCTGATAAACCCGCATCTTGTGGCATGCCTCCACCTCCTAGCTGCTTCATCTTGATCCTAACTATTTTATGGAGTGGCTCAATGTGTTGCTTTTCTTGCATCATGGTACAAGATGATGAAATGGATGAAGTGTGAGGCTCCCTTTTATAGGCTTGAGCAAGCTCTAGTATCATGACACATAGGTGGGTGACTGATGACCCACAAGTATAAGGGATAGCAACAGTCTTCGCGGGAAGTAAAACCCAATTTATTGATTCGACACAAGGGGAGACAAAGAATACTTGAAAGCCTTAACAGCGGAGTTGTCAATTCAGCTGCACCTGGAAACAGACTTGCTCGCAAGAGTTTATCAGTAGTAACAGTTTTATAGCAGTAGCAATAGTGAAATAACAGCAGCAGAGTAACAAAGACAGCAGTAGTGATTATAGTAAACAGCAGGATTAAAATACTGTAGGCACATGGATGGATGAACGGGCGTTGCATGGATGAGAGAAACTCATGTAACAAACAAAGCAGGGCATTTGCAGATAATAATAAAACGGTATCCAAGTACTAATCAATCAATAGGCATATGTTCCATATATAGTCGTACGTGCTCGCAATGAGAAACTTGCACAACATCTTTTGTCCTACCAGCCGGTGGTAGCCGGGCCTCTAGGGAATCTACTGGAAATTAAGGCACTCCTTTTAATAGAGCAACGGAGCAAAGCATTAACACTCCGTGAACACATGTGATCCTCATATCACCGCCTTCCCCTTCGGTTGTCCCAATTTCTGTCACTTTGGGGCCTTAGGTTCCGGACAACAATACGTGTATACAACTTGCAGGTAAGATCATAAAGCAATGAATATTATCATGAATCGATAACATGTTCAGATCTGAAATCATGGCACTCGGGCCCTAGTGACAAGCATTAAGCATAACAAGTTGCAACAATATCATAAAAGTACCAATTACGGACACTAGGCACTATGCCCTAACAATCTTATGCTATTACATGACCAATCTCATCCAATCCCTACCATCCCCTTCAGCCTACAGCGGGGGAAATACTCACACATGGATGGGGGAAACATGGCTGGTCGATGGAGAGGCGTCGGTGGTGATGATGGCGATGATCTCCTCCAATTCCCCGTCCCGGCGGAGTGCCGGAACGGAGTTTCGGTCCCGAGACGGAGTTTCGCGACGGTGGCGGCGTACTGGATGGTTTCTGGCGATTTCTTCTAACCCCCGTGCGTTTTTAGGTCGAAGGCATTAAGTAGTCCGAAGGAGGGCGTCGGGGGCCAGCCGAGGCGGCCACACAACAGGGCGGCGCGCCCCCCTCGGGCCGCGCCGGCCTAGTGTGCGGGGCCCTCGGGCCCCCACCTGGCTTGCCCTTCTGGCTCCGTCAATATTCTGGGAAAATAGGACCTTTCGCATAAATTCCGAGGATTTTCCTGAAAGTTGGATTTCTGCACAAAGACGAGACACCAGAGCAATTCTGCTAAAAACAGCGTTAGTCCGTGTTAGTTGCATCCAAAATACACAAATTAGAGGCAAAACAATAGCAAAAGTGTTCGGAAAAGTAGATACGTTTTGGACGTATCAGTGACTCTTGTTTTGATTTGATGAGTAAGGTGCTTGGTTGTCATGCTCTCTGATGCGTGCAGTTGACACACGTCCGTTGGGAACCCCAAGAGGAAGGTGTGATGCAGACAGTAGCAAGTTTTCCCTCAGAAAGAAACCAAGGTTTATCGAACCAGGAGGAGCCAAGAAGCACGTTGAAGGTTGATGGTGGCGGAGTATAGTGCGGCGCAACACCAGGGATTCCGGCGCCAACGTGGAACCTGCACAACACAACCAAAGTACTTTGTCCCAACGAAACAGTGAGGTTGTCAATCTCACCGGCTTGCTGTAACAAAGGATTAACCGTATTGTGTGGAAGATGATTGTTTCCGAAAAACAAGTAAAGAACAATTGCGATAGATTGTATGCGATGTAAAGAATAGGACCGGGGTCCACAGTTCACTAGAGGTGTCTCTCCCATAAGATAAAAGCATGTTGGGTGAACAAATTACAGTCGGGCAATTGACAAATAGAGAGGGCATAACAATGCACATACATGACATGATAAATATAGTGAGATTTAATTGGGCATTACGACAAAGTACATAGACCGCTATCCAGCATGCATCTATGCCTAAAAAGTCCACCTTCAGGTTATCATCCGAACCCCTTCCAGTATTAAGTTGCAAAACAACAGACAATTGCATTAAGTATGGTGCGTAATGTAATCAAAACTACATCCTTAGACATAGCATCAATGTTTTATCCCTAGTGGCAACAAGACATCCACAACCTTAGAACTTTCCGTCACTCGTCCCGCATTTAATGGAGGCATGAACCCAATATCGAGCATAAATACTCCCTCTTGGAGTTAAGAGCAAAAACTTGGCCGAGCCTCTACTAATAACGAAGAGCATGCAAGATCATAAACAACACATAGGTAATAACTTGATAATTAACATAACATAGTATTCTCTATCCATCGGATCCCGACAAACACAACATATAGAATTACGGATAGATGATCTTGATCATGTTAGGCAGCTCACAAGATCCAACAATGAAGCACAATGAGGAGAAGACAACCATCTAGCTACCGCTATGGACCCATAGTCCAGGGGTGAACTACTCACTCATCACTCCGGAGGCGACCATGGCGGTGAAGAGTCCTCCGGGAGATGATTCCCCTCTCCGGCAGGGTGCCGGAGGAGATCTCCGAATCCCCCGAGATGGGATTGGCGGCGGCGGCGTCTCGGTAAGGTTTTCCGTATCGTGGCTCTCGGTACTGGGGGTTTCGCGATGGAGGCTTTAAGTAGGCGGAAGGGCAACGCGGGGGGCCACACGAGGGCCCCACACGCCAGGGCCGCGCGGCCAAGACCTAGGCCGTGCCGCCCTAGTGTGGCGGCGCCTCGTGGCCCCACTTCCTTTCCCCCTCGGTCTTCTGGAAGCTTCGTGGCAAAATAGGACCCTAGGCGTTGATTTCGTCCAATTCCGAGAATATTTCTTTACTAGGATTTCTGAAACCAAAAACAACGAAAACAACAGAATCGGCTCTTCGCATCTCGTTAATAGGTTAGTGCCGGAAAATGCATAAATACGACATATAATGTGTATAAAACATGTAGATATCATCAATAATGTGGCATGGAACATAAGAAATTATCGATACGTTGGAGACGTATCGGCATCCCTAAGCTTAGTTCTGCTCGTCCCGAGCAGGTAAACGATAACAAAGATAATTTCTGGAGTGACATGCCATCATAACCTTGATAATACTATTGTAAGCATATGTAATGAATGCAGCGATCAAAACAATGGTAATGACATGAGTAAACAACTGAATCATAAAGCAAAGACTTTTCATGAATAGCACTTCAAGACAAGCATCAATAAGTCTTGCATAAGAGTTAACTCATAAAGCAATAAATCAAAGTAAAGGTATTGAAGCAACACAAAAGAAGATTAAGTTTCAGCGGTTGCTTTCAACTTGTAACATGTATATCTCAGGGATAGTTGTCAATGCAAAGCAATATAACAAGTGCAATATGCAAGTATGTAAGAATCAATGCACAGTTCACACAAGTGTTTGCTTCTTGAGATGGAGAGAAATAGGTGAACTGACTCAACATAAAAGTATAAGAATGGTCCTTCAAAGAGGAAAGCATCGATTGCTATATTTGTGCTAGAGCTTTGGTTTTGAAAACATGAGCATAAAAGTAAAATTTTGAGAGGTGTTTGTTGTTGTCAACGAATGGTAGTGGGCACTCTAACTACCTCATCAACCAGACTTTCAAGAGCGGCTCCCATGAAGGACGTTATCTCTACCAGACAAGGTAGATCATCCCTCTTCTCTTTTGTTTACACATGTACTTTAGTTTAGTTTTTATTTATTTATGGATGACACTCCTCCCAACCTTTTGCTTACACAAGCCATGGCTAACCGAATCCTCGGGTGCCTTCCAACAATCACATACCATGGAGGAGTGTCTATTTAGGTTAATTAATTTGGGACTGGGAATCCCATTGCCAGCTCTTTTTGCAAAATTATTGGATAAGCGGATGAAGCCACTAGTCCATTGGTGAAAGTTGCCCAACAAGAATGAAAGATAAACACCACATACTTCCTCATGAGCTATAAAACATTGACACAAATCAGAGGTGATAAATTTTGAATTATTTAAAGGTAGCACTCAAGCAATTTACTTTGGAATGGCGGAGAAATACCATGTAGTAGGTAGGTATGGTGGACACAAATGGCATAGTGGTTGGCTCAAGGATTTTGGATGCATGAGAAGTATTCCCTCTCGATACAAGGTTTAGGCTAGCAAGGTTATTTGAAACAAACACAAGGATGAACCGGTGCAGCAAAACTCACATAAAAGACATATTGTAAACATTATAAGACTCTACACCGTCTTCCTTGTTGTTCAAGCTCTTTACTAGAAATTATCTAGACCTTAGAGAGACCAATTATGCAAACCAAATTTAGCAAGCTCTATGTATTTCTTCATTAGTAGATGCAAAGTATATGATGCAAGAGCTTAAACATGAGCACCACAATTGCCAAGTATCACATTATTTAAGACATCATACCAATTACTACATGTAGCATTTTCCGTTTCCAACCATATAACAATTAACGAAGCAGTTCAACCTTCGCCATGAACATTATGAGCTAAGAACACATGTGTTCATATGCAACAGCGGAGCGTGTCTCTCTCCCACACAAGCATGTATTTATTCAGAGAATGAAAATAACAAAACAAAAATAAAAACACACAGACGCTCCAAGTAAAGTACATAAGATGTGACCGAATAAAAATATAGTTTCAAGAGAAGAAACATGATAAGTTGTCGATGAAGAAGGGGATGCCTTGGGCATCCCCAAGCTTAGATGCTTGAGTCTTCTTGAAATATGCAGGGATGAACCACGGGGGCATCCCCAAGCTTAGACTTTTCACTCTTCTTGATCATAGTATATCATCCTCCTCTCTTGACCCTTGAAAACTTCCTCCACACCAAACTCGAAACAACTCATTAGAGGGTTAGTGCACAATAAAAATTAACATGTTCAGAGGTGACACAATCATTCTTAACACTTCTGGACATTGCATAAAGCTACTGGACATTAATGGAACAAAGAAATTCATCCATCATAGCAAAAAAGGCAATGCGAAATAAAAGGCAGAATCTGTCAAAACAGAACAGTCCGTAAAGATGGATTTTATCGAGGCACCAGACTTGCTCAAATGAAAATGCCCAAATTGAATGAAAGTTGCGTACATATCTGAGGATCACGCACGTAAATTGGCATATTTTTCTGAGCTACCTATAGAGAGGCAGGTTGAAATTCGTGACAGCAAAGAAATCTGTTTCTGCGCAGTAATCCAAATCTAGTATGAACCTTACTATCAACGACTTTACTTGGCACAACAATGCACAAAACTAAGATAAGGAGATGTTGCTACAGTAGTAACAACTTCCAAGACACAAATATAAAACAAAGTTACTGTAGCAAAATAAACACATGGGTTATCTCCCAAGAAGTGCTTTCTTTATAGCCATTAAGATGGGCTCAACAGTTTTAATGATGCACTCGCAAGAAATAGCAGTTGAAGCAAAAGAGAGCATCAAGAGGAAAATTCAAAACACATTTAAGCCTAACATGCTTCCTATGAAAAGGAATCTTGTAAATAAACAAGTTCATGAGGAGCAAAGTAACAAGCATAGGAAGATAGAACAAGTGTAGCTTCAAAAATTTCAGCACATAGAGAGGCATTTTAGTAACATGAAAATTTCTACAACCATATTTTCCTCTCTCATAATAACTTTCAGTAGCATCATGAGCAAACTCAACAATATAACTATCACATAAAGCATTCTTATCATGAGTCTCATGCATAAAATTATTACTACTCCCAACATAAGCATAATCAATTTTATTAGTGGTAGTGGGAGCAAATTCAACAAAGTAGCTATCATTATTATTTTCATCATCAAATATAGGAGGCATATTGTAATCATAATCAAATTTATCCTCCATAACAGGCGGTACTAAAAGACTAATATCATTATAATCATCATAAATAGGAGGCAAAGTATCGTCGAAGTAAATTTTCTCCTCAATGCTTGGGGGACTAAAAATATCATGCTCATCAAAACCAGCTTCCCCAAGCTTAGAACTTTCTATATCATTAGCAACAATGGTATTCAAAGTGTTCATACTAATATGTTCCATGGGTTTTTTAATTTTCGCATCAAACCATCCATGTCTTAAATCAGGAAATAGAATAAGAAGCTCATTGTTGTCCATTATGCCAAACTAGTGTAAACAAGAAACAAAAAGATGCAATTGAAGGATCTAAAGGAAATAGCTTCGAGCACACACACAACGGCAACAGAAAAGTACTTTTACCTGGGACCGGAGTATGAGTGCCTTTTACCTTTCCTCCCCGGCAACGGCGCCAGAAAATAGTCTTGATGCGTGGAGTTGACACACGTCCGTTGGGAACCCCAAGAGGAAGGTGTGATGCAGACAGTAGCAAGTTTTCCCTCAGAAAGAAACCAAGGTTTATCGAACCAGGAGGAGCCAAGAAGCACGTTGAAGGTTGATGGTGGCGGAGTGTAGTGCGGCGCAACACCAGGGATTCCGGCGCCAACGTGGAACCTGCACAACACAACCAAAGTACTTTGTCCCAACGAAACAATGAGGTTGTCAATCTCACCGACTTGCTGTAACAAAGGATTAACTGTATTGTGTGGAAGATGATTGTTTGCAGAAAACAGTAAAGAACAATTGCAGTAGATTGTATGCGATGTAAAGAATAGGACCGGGGTCCACAGTTCACTAGAGGTGTCTCTCCCATAAGATAAAAGCATGTTGGGTGAACAAATTACAGTCGGGCAATTGACAAATAGAGAGGGCATAACAATGCACATACATGACATGATAAATATAGTGAGATTTAATTAGGCATTACGACAAAGTACATAGACCGCTATCCAGCATGCATCTATGCCTAAAAAGTCCACCTTCAGGTTATCATCCGAACCCCTTCCAGTATTAAGTTGCAAAACAACATACAATTGCATTAAGTATGGTGCGTAATGTAATCAATAACTACATCCTTAGACATAGCATCAATGTTTTATCCCTAGTGGCAACAGACACATCCACAACCTTAGAACTTTCGTCACTCGTCCCGGATTTAATGGAGGCATGAACCCACTATCGAGCATAAATACTCCCTCTTGGAGTTAAGAGCAAAAACTTGGCCGAGCCTCTACTAATAACGGAGAGCATGCAAGATCATAAACAACACATAGGTAATAACTTGATAATTAACATAACATAGTATTCTCTATCCATCGGATCCCGACAAACACAACATATAGAATTACAGATAGATGATCTTGATCATGTTAGGCAGCTCACAAGATCCAACAATGAAGCACAATGAGGAGAAGACAACCATCTAGCTACTGCTATGGACCCATAGTCCAGGGGTGAACTACTCACTCATCTCTCCGGAGGCGACCATGGCGGTGAAGAGTCCTCCGGGAGATGATTCCCCTCTCCGGCAGGGTGCCGGAGGAGATCTCCAGAATCCCCCGAGATGGGATTGGCGGCGGCGGCGTCTCAGTAAGGTTTTCCGTATCGTGGCTCTCGGTACTGGGGGTTTCGCGACGGAGGCTTTAAGTAGGCGGAAGGGCAACACGGGGGGCCACACGAGGGCCCCACACGCCAGGGCCGTGCGGCCAAGACCTAGGCCGCGCCGCCCTAGTGTGGCGGCGCCTCGTGGCCCCACTTCCTTTCCCCCTCGGTCTTCTGGAAGCTTCGTGGCAAAATAGGACCCTGGGCGTTGATTTCGTCCAATTCCGAGAATATTTCTTTACTAGGATTTACGAAACCAAAAACAGCGAGAAAACAACAAGCGGCTCTTCGGCATCTCGTTAATAGGTTAGTGCCGGAAAATGCATAAATACGACATATAATGTGTATAAAACATGTAGATATCATCAATAATGTGGCATGGAACATAAGAAATTATCGATACGTTGGAGACGTATCACTCTCATCCATAGCAATCTTTTAAGCATGAGGTGGCATAGCTTAGGATGCAAGCTATGCAGATATTTTCATCCTATGTGGCATGGGTATTATCCTCTCATGTGATTTAGTTTTGGATAGCTGATACGTCTCCAACGTATCTATAATTTCTTATGTTCCATGCTAGTTTTATGACAATACCTACATGTTTTATTCATACTTTATATCATTTTGATGCATTTTCCGGTACTAACCTATTGACAAGATGCCGAAGCGCCAGTTCCTATTTTCTGCTGTTTTTGGTTTCCGAAATCCTACACAGGCAATATTCTCGGAATTGGACGAAACAAAAGCCCATGGCCCTATTTTCCATGGAGGGTTCCAGAACATCGAAGAAGAGTCGGAGGCGGCCAGCAGGGGGGCCCACCCCATAGGGCGGCGTGGCTAGGCCCCCTACCGCGCCCAGGTATGGGGAGGGAACCCCCTGGCTCCTCCGAGGCCGCCCTTCCGCCTATATATTCTCCCAGATGCGAAAACCCTAAGGCAATAAGTCATATTCCACGAAAAGTTACGTAGCCGCCGCCATCGCGAAGCCAAGTTCGGGGGACAGAAGTCTCTGTTCTGGCACGCCACCGGGACGGGGAAGTGCCCCCGGAATCCATCTCCATCGACTACATCGCCATCTTCATCGCCGTTGCTATCTCCCATGATTAGGAGGGAGTAGTTCTCCCCTGAGGCTGAGGGCTCTACCGGTAGCTATGTGGTTCATCTCTCTCTCCCATGGTGTGATCTTTATGTGATCATGAGCTTTGTAATCTAGTTGAATATGTAGATGTTACTGTTGTCTATTATGCACTCTAGAGGTTACTTTAATATGAACTCCGGAGTCACTCTCCACGGTGTGATGGTGACAATGTGCGCATCGTGTGTGATTCCTTTATGATGTTGTGGAGCTTGTTTACTCCGGCTTGAGGTGTGCTTTTGCAGCCCTACACAATGAATGGTGTTTGTTATTCAACAAGAGAGTGTTTGAGAGTAGCATTTATTTATTCAATTATGTGATCATTGTTGAGAGTGTCCACTAGTGAAAGTATGATCCCTAGGCCTTGTTTCTAAGCATTGAAACACCGTTTCCAACAAGTTCTGCTACATGTTCGCTTGCTGTCATTTTCATTTCAGATTGCAATTACTACTTATAATCATCCATATTACTTGTATTTCACTATCTCTTCGCCGAACTAGTGCACCTATACATCTGACAAGTGTATTAGGTGTATTGGGGACACAAGAGACTTCTTGTATCTTAATTGCAGGGTTGCTTGAGAGGGATATCTTTGACCTCTACCTCCCTGAGTTCGATAAACCTTGGGTGATTCACTTAAGGGAAACTTGCTGCTGTTCTACAAACCTCTGCTCTTGGAGGCCAACACTGTCTACAGGAATAGAAGCGTGCGTAAACATCAATAGCCAAGTGGCTTTTGTTACTAAATATCTTGTGAATGATTTTATGCTTATGGGTGAGTCACTATATCATATGTGATTGTATTTATATTATAATTGGGATCAAAATGTCAAGAATAAGAATTATACCCCAATTTTGAATGATGATGTTTGATTTCACCAAGGCATGATCATATGAGCTTCAAAATACTCATAGTTTATTTTATTCAAATAGTTTGAACTATAATTCGTAATGTAAACGAATTTAGTTTTGTGATATTCCACATATTTAAATAGAGTTTGTTTCTTATCTCTTTGGTGGTTATAAACCTCTCCCATCTCTAGGGTTTAATGATGAGCTTATGTTGGTGTTAAATTCAAAATTTTAGTTCAAGAAATACCATGAGGTTCATGGTAAGAATATTTATTTGCTAAAGACATGGAAAAGATAAGTCAAGAATGGTTTCTCATTTGTTTCTTGTTCTGTGATTTGTAGTTACATATGAATCAAGGTGTTGGTGCAAGGAATACCCTGTTATGATCTTTTAGAAGATCAAGCAATTTATCATTGCTTAAAGTGTTGTTGTGTTGATTTTAGTTCCATTTGATCTAACCCCTTAGATCAAATCATCTCTACCCAAACAAGGTTTTAGCAAAGTCACATTGAGGTTAATAGTACTTGGCTTGATGATCTACTTCAATTCCATCAAGTTCAAGTGAAACTTCATTTACTGTGATAAGTTTTATTTTTAAGCGCGAAAATTCCCCAGATTTTCTATGCATGAATGCAATGCACACATCTGTTTCCTCTATTTTTGTAACCCCAAATACTGTGATATTACAGTCTCTACCCCTTAAACTAAACTTCGTCCTCGAAGTTTGAACTCTCTCACGTTTTGGAGTGTGGAACTGACTTGTGCAGACTACAACTTTTCTCGAACTTTGTGGTGATCTTTTTGGATATAATTGAATATATTCCTTGTTCAGATTCTTCCTGGAATCCAATAGTGTTTACCTCTGAACACTGGCTTCTTACTTTAATTCTATGATTTCTTCCAACACTATAGACTTGTTTTTTTTCTCTTTGAAGATTCAATGATTGGGACTTCTTCTTGTGCTGATAGTCTTAACTGATGACTAATTTGATAACTTTTACTAGTTGGTAAAAATAGGTATTTGTTTTCCCTTACTACCAAAACTATGATAATGATACTTAGTAGGGTATTTATCATGGGAATGGTCTTGATGGTTTATTTCATTTCAAATGGATTAGACTCACTTAGTCTATCCAATCATGGTTTATGATTGATACCTATAATTATTTTGGTTTATTTAGGTTCCATGAAAGGAATCTTTCAATTAGTCTTTAGTTATGGTATGATCAATCTTATTCGGTCTTTGGCCTTCTTGAGCTTTATTTGGTCTCCTATATGTCCTTCATCCAACTTCTTTACCCTTGACTTACTTGAGCTTTCATATTTCCGAGTAGATATTACTCACTTGCTCGAGTTATAGTATAATTCTTACTTCCTCGAGGTATGAACCTCGGCTTCTGGTCTAACATTCTTCTGCAAGTAATGTCCAACATCTTATGAAAATAAGATCGAATTTCCTCTCGGTTCAGACCTTCATCTTCTATCTTGCTCAAAATATTTAGTCCTGGTACCTCCAACTCAATCATTACTCTCCCCCTTGGAGTTTTCTCATGATCTTCAAACTCCTTTTCTTCCAACCATAGGGCTCATGGTTAGAATATATGTCCGGGTCTAGCTTATAGCTTAAACTCTACTAAGGTTTTGCGAAGAATCTTTGTGGTGTATCCACACAATTGTGGACATCCAACATGAATCCTTTGACTGAATGTTTATAGGTCATAGCTATTTGGCTGACAAGATTTTATTTGTTCACAGCTTCTTGTTACAAATAATCCAATTGTGGACTACTTGATAACAATTATGGCTAGTTGATATCCAAAAGTGGACTCTATTTTAGGTTCTAATCAGTTGGACGAGACATCTTCTACTTTATCTCGCAGTATTGATCCTATACTAACTGCGGTCCTCTTATATCTGCTATGGTTTGAACTATCATTTTCCTTATTACAGGGTTTATTTTGCAAGAAAACCACTAGCTGACAATATGAAAATAGTATCCTAAGTGATTTCCCATGCATTCCCTCTTCCATAAAGACTATGGTTCTACTTCTACTTCTCCATAATCACCAGATTTCTCACCTTCATGCTTCTTTCGTACGAAAGTACACCTTTGTTGAGATTAAGCATGAGTTTTGATTGATATTTCCTTCATAGTATTGTGGCTACTTCCCACAACTTTGCTTCCTTTTCCTGACGAATCTTCATCTTGTCCTCAAAATCTTCAGAATTCGTCACTTCCTCACACGAATACCATTACCCTCTAGATCTATAACATCAAGTAAGAACTTGATATAGCAACATGCACTTGCAGATAAAAGTTAAACTTCATGTATGGATCTAGTCAAACAATGAAAATCCAATAAAATCCAAGAAGATTCAGCTTTGTGCTTATAATACACATCATCTTAAGCCCGAATATAATAGTTGAGTAAGACATCTCTAAACATCAGGCTGAGATGTGTAGTATATAACACCACATAATATAGGTTTAGGTCGTGTTACTTAGCACGTATATATGGTATTCCACTATTGGATTCAAAATTTACCATGATTGCACAATTGCTGTAAGATAAACTGGAAACAAAGTGGTCCAGGATAGTTAAGGTTAATCTAATTTCCTTTGGAAGTACTAACTTAGCTTCCATTTTTTGTTGAGGACTACCTCACATGATAGTTATAGGTTCTAATATGGCTACTCTAAACACATAACTATTAGAGCTTATCACATATAACTCCAAGGTTTCTCTATAAGCTATGCTCTAATAAAGCCTTCTTCAGACCTTGGACTACTGTTCTAGCATACTTGACGTAGTTGCCATGGTTTTGGATCAATAATCTTGCACTATTGTTTAACACTTGGCTTCTTAGTGTACTCTACCTAAGTATTTATGATGTTTAATTCCATCACATAATGACTCTCCGGTGAATCATATGTGATTACTATCTCTACCATGTAAGTAGATTTATATTATTCCTATCACTCTTCCTTACCTTCCATGATTGACTCATCATGGTCTATACTACTGATACGTCCAAAACGTATCTACTTTCCCGAACACTTTTGCTATTGTTTTGCCTCTAATTTGTGTATTTT
>NC_061511.1:108148853-108164301 GCF_022539505.1 Lolium rigidum
CTCCGGTGCACGATCTTCCAATAATCATGAAACATGCAAAATAGATGAAATAACATAAGTATCATCTCCAAATATGAAATATATCAATGAATAACAGCAAATTATGATATAAAATAGTGATGCAAATTGGACGTATCAGACGACGCCGCCATTCTCGGGCTCGCGTGGATGGATTTCTCACACCATTCAAATCAGCACGCTACGGTGAACCTACTGGTACCAGCGCCGCTCCTAAATGGTCGCCGGAGCTTGTCCGACGGCGAGGTACCACGGCAACGGGGACAGGGTCGCGGTGCGGCGACGCTACGGGACGATATTGAGCTAGGAAAGCACACTACGAGTCTGAGGAGCTCACCAGGGTTACGCCGGGCTTGATGGCGAGGTTGGAGCTGGCCTGAGTCACCGGAATCAATGGCTCCGGCCGTCGGAGAGGATGAGCTTGGTGAGGGCGTTGCAGGGCGCTTCGGCTCAATTCCTTCTGTGGGCTGAGCGAGAAGAGCACGGCGGTGACGATGGTGGTCACGGCTTGGCATGGGGAGGTCTCCACCGACGGTGGTTGGAGATGGCCGGGACGAGCTAAGGTTTCGGTTTGGGCGAAATTGAAGCAGAGGAGGAAGAACTCGAAGCTAGGGTTCGTCCTGAAGCTTTTATACGGCGCGGGAGCGAGCCTCGTCACACAGTCGAGCAAGGAGGGATCGCCAGCGACGAGGATAAGACGAGCACGCCGTCGTGCTGTCCTCCATGCGCGTTGGAGAGGATGAGGATGAACTCCTCGTCGTTATTTTGACGAAGGGGTACGTGGGCTACTCCTGGGTGGTGGCTTGGGCCGCGTTGGTGGACTCCTGTTGGGATATTGCGGCCTCCCCTGGTAAGCACCTCTCTCTCTTTGTCTTTTCTGTTTTTATTTTCTGTTTTCAATTTCATTTGTTGAATTCAGATTTGAATTCAATTCTGCTTGCACATGTTGCTACCTATTTTAAATAGGACTTAACAGCAATGGTAATTACATGTCTTGTTGTTCTAAACAAAGATTTAACATATTTAAGCTTTATTGCAATCTTCAGTTAGGTATGGTTTTATATTTGGATTTTTTTCTTATAGAATCAAATCTGTTTTAAATTAGTATAGTTTAATAATTTCTAATCCAACTATTTTAGAAGTTATCATTAGGACTTGCGGACTCTTGTTTGAGAAGTTGGTTACTTACATATGATTTTTGTGAGCACCTATTTGTTAAGGTCTTGTAGATTTTATTATATCTCTATTTTAGAGTTAGCACAAGTATTATATTTTTAACAACACCTTGAAATACCTAAAGTAGATATTACTCTCATTATTGTTTGGTTTTGGTTTATGAGAATAAGTGGTTGATAACCACACATGATTTTAATTATAGGATTTAGTACTAGGTGTTTCTTATGTTCCATAATTATTCATAAGTTTAAATTATTGAGAAATTCTAGGGTTCTAATTATATTCACCTAATGGCATATGGTTTGAATCTCAAATATGGCCTAGGTTTTAATTGTGATCACCCAAGTGATACACAAACTAAGATTGAGATGTAATTTAGGGTTTTACTTGTGATCATCCAATAATTCACAAGATAGTTTGAGATATGGCATAGGTTTTATATGTAATTCAATACCATATTAATTTGTCTAGGGTTGCTCTTCCTCACCAATGATAGGTGGTTCATCTTAAAATATGATTAAGATGGCCACAAATGCTTGGTTAAACAAGATCTTGATATTCTCCAATTATTTCTCTACCCAAGATTTAGATATAGGTTAGGGTGAATGTATTCTCCCTATGATTTTATGTGAGGGTTGATGTCTACTTATCATATTAGAATTTAACTTATCCTCACATATCTCTAAAGCATGATCATGTATTAGACATGATCAACTTATTCTTAATGGCTTCTACTTCAAGCTCTTATATGATCATTACCCAATGGTGATGATCATGCATGGTATGGACTTCCCTAAGTATCACTAAAAGTATTTGGATATGGGTATTCCAATTACCCCTCTCACTTCACAAGGTCTTGGATTATAATCTATGGTTCTACTCAAGGAATGATGATGTGATTAACTAAATATGTGGTTTGCCTAAGAATTCTACCTTGCTATCTTCTGTAGCTTGTTCTTCAGGAAATCTGATAAACCTGCATCTTGTGGCATGCCTCCACCTCCTAGCTGCTTCATCTTGTTCCTAACTATTTTATGGAGTGGCTCAATGTGTTGGTTTTCTTGCATCATGGTGCAAGGTGATGAAATGGATGAGGTAGAGGGTTCCTTTTATAGGCTTGGGCATGCTCTAATATCATGACACATAGGTGGGTGACTCTTGTTTTACTTTGATGAGTAAGGTGCTTGGTTGTCATGCTCTCATCCATAGCAATCCTTTAAGCATGAGGTGTGATGTCTACGCATGCTTCTATTCCCGTAGAATAGTAGCAAGTTTCCCTTAAGTGAATCACCCAAGGTTTATCGAACTCAGGGAGGAAGAGGTCAAAGATATCCCTCTCAAGCAACCCTGCAATCACGATACAAGAAGTCTCTTGTGTCCCCAACACACCTAATACACTTGTCAGATGTATAGGTGCACTAGTTCGGCGAAGAGATAGTGAAATACAAGTGGTATGAATGAATATGAGCAGTAGTAACGACGCCGTGAAAATAGCTTGCTCGGCGTGCGCTTGATGGTAGTAATATTGCAGGAAGTAAAGATGCAGTAAAACAAGTAAATAAGCGATGATTGCAGTATTTGGAAACAAGGCCTAGGGATCATACTTTCACTAGTGGACACTCTCAACATTGATCACATAATAAAACCACTCTACACTCTCTTGTTGGATGATGAACACCATTAATTGTGTAGGGCTACAAGAGCACCTCAATGCCGGAGTTAACAAGCTCCACAACATTCGATGTTCATATTTAAATAACCTTAGAGTGCATGATAGACCAACGCAATTATACCGAGTACTAACAAAGCATGCACACCATCACCGACAGACTATGAAAGGAGGAATAGATCACATCAATACTATCATAGTAATAGTTAACTCCATAATCTACAAGAGATTACAATCATAAACTACGCCAAGTACTACATGATGCACACACTGTCACCATTACATCATGGAGGAGGAATAGACTACTTTAATAACATCACTAGAGTAGCACATAGATTAATAGTGATATAAAGCACATTGCAATCATAAAGGAATATAAATAAGCACTTCACTATGCTATTCTGAATTACTCTCCGGCAAGATAACGAACTCTAATTCATCATGTAGGCAAACCTTAAAGATGTATTCCCAAGTACTAATAAACACCCCACGCTGTCACTCGTGAGCATTCATAGTAGGTACTAACACACCACAATTTCATAGAGACATCCAACTCAAATCATAACTCGGTGAATAAGTATTCTGTGAAATATAGCCTAAGAGACCCACACGGTGCACACACCGTCACCTTTACACACGTGGGACAAGGAGTCTCCGGAGATCACATAAGTAAAATCCACTTGAATAGCATAACGACATCTAGATTACAAAGCTCATCATATGGATCTCAATCATGTAAGGCAGCTCATGAGATCATTGTATTGAAGTACATGGGAGAGAGATTAACCACATAGCTACCGGTACAGCCCTTAGCCTCGGGGGAGAACTACTCCCTCCTCATGGGAGACAGCAGCGGTGATGAAGATGGCGGTGGTGTCGATGGAGATGCCTTCCGAGGGCACTTCCCCGTCCCGGCAGGGTGCCGGAACAGAGACTTCTGTCCCCCAGATCTTGGCTTCGCGATGGCGGCGGCTCTGGAAGGTTTCTCGTACCGTGGATTTTTCCGTATCGAAGATTTAGGTCAGGGGGCTTCTTATAGGCGAAGAGGCGGAGTCAGAAGGGCTACGGATCCGCCACACAACAGGGGGCGCGCCCCCCTTGGGCCGCGCCAGCCACCTGTGTGGTGGGCCTGTGGCTCTCCTCTGGCCCCTCTCCGGTGTTCTAGAAGCTTCGTGGAATTATAAGGTTCTGGGCGTTGATTTCGTCCGATTCCGAGAATATTTCCTTACTAGGATTTCAGAAACCAAAAACAGCAGAAAACAGGAACTGGCACTTCGGCATCTTGTCAATAGGTTAGTTCCGGAAAACGCATCAAAACGATGTAAAGTGTGTATAAAACATGTGAGTATCATCATAAAAGTAGCATGGAACATAAGAAATTATAGATACGTTTGAGACGTATCAAGCATCCCCAAGCTTAGTTCCTACTCGCCCTCGAGTAGGTAAAAGATAACAAAGATAATTTCTGAAGTGACATGCTATCATAATCTTGATCAATACTATTGTAAAGCATATGAGATGAATGCAGCGATTCGAAGCAATGGTGAAGATAATGAGTAAACAAATGAATCATATAGCAAAGACTTTTCATGAATAGTACTTTCAAGACAAGCATCAATAAGACTTGCATAAGAGTTACTCATAAAGCAATAAATTCTTAGTAAAAGCATTGAAGCAACACAAAGGAAGATATAAGTTTCAGCGGTTGCTTTCAACTTCAACATGTATATCTCATGGATAATTGTCAGCACAAAGTAATATAACAAGTGCAATAAGTAAACATGTAAGAATCAATGCACACAGTTGATACAAGTGTTTGCTTCTAGGATAGAAAGAAGTAGGTAAACTGACTCAACAATAAAGTAGAAGATAGGCCCTTCGCAGAGGGAAGCATGGATTACTATTTTTGTGCTAGAGCTTTTCATTTTGAAAACAAGAAACAATTTTGTCAACGGTATTAATAAAGCATATGTGTTATGTATAAGATGTCCTATAAGTTGCAAGCCTCATGCATAGTATACCAATAGTGCTCGCACCTTGTCCTAATTAGCTTGGATTAACATGGATTATCATTGCATCGCATATGTTTCAACCAAGTGTCACAAAGGGGTACCTCTATGCCGCCTGTACAAAGGTCTAAGGAGAAAGCTCTCATTGGATTTCTCGCTTTTGATTATTCTCAACTTAGACATCCATACCGAGACAACATAGACAACAGATAATGGACTCTTTTTTAATGCATAAGCATTCAACAACAGATAATATTCTCATAAGAGATTGAGGATTAATTGTCCAAACTGAAACTTCCACCATGAATCATGGCTTTAGTTAGCGGCCCAATGTTCTTCTCTAACAATATGCATACTCAAACCATTTGATCATGAAAATCGCCCTTACTTCAAACAAGACGAACATGCATAGCAACTCACATGATATTCAACAAAGGTAAAAGTTGATGGTGTCCCCAGAAACATGGTTACCGCTCAACAAGAAACTTATTAAGAAATAAGACACATAAGTACATATTCTTCACCACAATAGTTTTTAAGGCTATTTTCCCATGAGCTATATATTGCAAAGACAAAGAATAGAATTTTTAAAGGTAGCACTCAAGTAATGTACTTTGGAATGGCAGAGAAATACCATGTAGTAGGTAGGTATGGTGGACACAATTGGCATAGTTTTTGGCTCAAAGATTTGGATGCACGAGAAGAATTCCTCTCAATACAAGGCTAGGCTAGCAAGGTTGTTTGAAGCAAACTCAAGTATAAAACGGTGCAGCAAAGCTTACATATGAACATATTGCAAGCATTATAAGACTTTACATCGTCTCCTTGTTGTTCAAACACCTTAACCACAAAATATCTAGACTCTAGAGACCAATGATGCAAACCAAATTTTAACAAGCTCTATGTAGTTCTTCATTAATGGGTACAAAGTACATGATGCAAGAGCTTAAACATGATCTATTTGAGCACAACAATTTCCAAGTATCAAATTATTCAAGACTTTATACCAATTACCATATGCAGCATTTTCTGTTTCCAACCATATAACAATTAACGAAGCAGTTTCAACCTTCGCCATGAACATTAAGAATAAAGCTAAGAACACATGTGTTCATATGCAACAGCGGAGCGTGTCTCTCTCCCACACAAGCATGATAGGATCAGATTTTATTCAAACAAAACAAAAATAAAAACATACAGACGCTCCAAGTAAAGCACATAAGATGTGACGGAATAAAAATATAGTTTCACTAGAGGTGACCTGATAAGTTGTCGATGAAGAAGGGGATGCCTTGGGCATCCCCAAGCTTAGATGCTTGAGTCTTCTTGAAATATGCAGGGATGATCCACGGGGGCATCCCCAAGCTTAGACTTTTCACTCTTCTTGATCATATTGTATCATCCTCCTCTCTTGATCCTTGAAAACTTCCTCCACACCAAACTCAAAACAAACTCATTAGAAGGTTAGTGCATACTCAAAAATTCACATATTCAGAGGTGACATAATCATTCTTAACACTTCTGGACATTTCACAAAGCTACTGGAAGTTAATGGAACAAAGAAATCCATCAAACATAGCAAAACAGGCAATGCGAAATAAAAGGCAGAATCTGTCAAAACAGAACAGTCCGTAAAGACGAATTTTTTGGAGGCACTTAACTTGCTCAGATGAAAAAGCTCAAATTGAATGAAAGTTGCGTACATATCTGAGGATCACGCACGTAAATCGGCAGATTTTTCTGAGTTACCTACAGAGAGGCCTGTTGAAATTCGTGACAGCAAGAAATCTGTTTCTGCGCAGCAATCCAAATCTAGTATCAACCTTACTATCAAAGAGTTTACTTGGCAGAACAATGCAATAAAATAAAGATAAGGAGAGGTTGCTACAGTAGTAACAACTTCCAAGACACAACAAAACAGTAGCAAAATAAAGACATGGGTTATCTCCCAAGAAGTGCTTTCTTTATAGCCATTAAGATGGGCTCAGTAATTTTGATGATGCACTTGCAAGAAATAGTAGTTGAAGCAAAAGAGAGCATCAAACGCAAATACGAAACACTTTTAAATCTAACCCACTTCCTATGAAAAGGAATCTTATACGCAAATAAATTCATGTAGAACAAAGTGACAAGCATAGGAAGATAAAACACAAGTAACTTCAAAATTTTCAGCATATAGAGAGGTGTTTTAGTACCATGAAAATTTCTACAACCATATTTTCCTCTCTCATAATAACTTTCAGTGGAATCATGAACAAATTCAACAATGTAACTATCACATAAAGCATTCTTATTCACATGCATAAAAGTATCATTACTCTCCACATAAGCAAAGTCAATTTTATTAGTAATAGTGGGAGTAAAACTATCACAACCATCATTGTAATCATCATAAATTGCAGGCATGGTATAATCATAATAAACTTTATCCTCCATAGTAGGTGAAACCAAAATACCACTATCATTATAATCATCATAAATGGGAGGCAAAGTATCATCAAAGAAAATTTTCTCCTCAAAACTTGGGGGACTAAAAATATCACAACCAGCTTCCCCAAGCTTAAATTCTTCCATAGCATTAGCAACAATGGTGTTCAAAGCATTCATACTAATAACATTGGCATTATCATGCATATAAAGTTCCATAGGTTTTTTAATTTTCTCTTCAAACACCTCATTTCCTAACTCAAGATAAATATTATAAAGATCTCTAATATTTTTGTTGTTTTCCATTAAGCCTAACTAGTGTAAACAAGAAACAAAAAGATGCAATTGCAGGATCTAAAGGAAATAGCTTTGAGCACTCACACACCGGCAACAGTGCTAGGAAATAGCTTAGTAGCTCGGAGGATGTGAATACCTTTTACCTTACCTCCCCGGCAACGGCGCCGTGAAAATAGCTTGATGTCTACGCACGCTTCTATTCCCGTAGACAGTGTTGGGCCTCCAAGAGCAGAGGTTTGTAGAACAAGCAAGCAAGTTTCCCTTAAGTGAATCACCCAAGGTTTATCGAACTCGGGGAGGAAGAGGTCAAAGATATCCCTCTCAAGCAACCCCGCAATCACGATACAAGAAGTCTCGTGTGTCCCCAACACACCTAATACACTTGTCGGATGTATAGGTGCACTAGTTCGGCGAAGAGATAGTGAAATACAAGTGGTATGAATGAATATGAGCAGTAGTAATGGCGCCAGAAAATAGCTTGCTGGCGTGCAGTTGATGGTAGTAATATTGCAGGAAGTAAAGATGCAGTAAAACAGTAAATAAGCGATGATTGCAGTATTTGGAAACAAGGCCTAGGTATCATACTTTCACTAGTGGACACTCTCAACATTGATCACATAATAAAACCACTCTACACTCTCTTGTTGGATGATGAACACCATTAATTGTGTAGGGCTACAAGAGCACCTCAATGCCGGAGTTAACAAGCTCCACAACATTCGATGTTCATATTTAAATAACCTTAGAGTGCATGATAGACCAACGCAATTATACCGAGTACTAACATAGCATGCACACCGTCACCGACGGACTATGAAAGGAGGAATAGATCACATCAATACTATCATAGTAATAGTTAACTCCATAATCTACAAGAGATTACAATCATAAACTACGCCAAGTACTACATGATGCACACACTCGTCACCATTACATCATGGAGGAGGAATAGACTACTTTAATAACATCACTAGAGTAGCACATAGATTAATAGTGATATAAAGCACATTCCAATCATAAAGGAATATAAATAAGCACTTCACTATGCTATTCTGAATTACTCTCTGGCAAGATAACGAACTCTAATTCATCATGTAGGCAAACCTTAAAGATGTATTCCCAAGTACTAATAAACACCCCACGCCGTCACTCGTGAGCATTCATAGGAGGTACACACACCACAATTTCATAGAGACATCCAACTCAAATCATAACTCAGTGAATAAGTATTCTGTGAAATATAGCCTAAGAGACCCACACGGTGCACACACTGTCACCATTACACACGTGGGACAAGGAGTCTCCGGAGATCACATAAGTAAAATCCACTTGAATAGCATAACGACATCTAGATTACAAAGCTCATCATGTGGATCTCAATCATGTAAGGCAGCTCATGAGATCATTGTATTGAAGTACATGGGAGAGAGATTAACCACATAGCTACCGGTACAGCCCTTAGCCTCGGGGGAGAACTACTCCCTCCTCATGGGAGACATCAGCGGTGATGAAGATGGCGGTGGTGTCGATGGAGATGCCTTCCGGGGGCACTTCCCCGTCCCGGCAGGGTGCCGGAACAAAGACTTCTGTCCCCCAGATCTTGGCTTCGCGATGGCGGCGGCTCTGGAAGGTTTCTCGTACCGTGGCTTTTTCCGTATCGAAGATTTAGGTCAGGGGGCTTCTTATAGGCGAAGAGGGGGAGTCGGAAGGGCTACGGAGCCGCCACACAACAGGGGGGCGCCCCCCCTTGGGCCGCGCCAGCCACCTATGTGGTGGGCCTGTGGCTCTCCTTTGGCCCCTCTCCGGTGTTCTAGAAGCTTCGTGGAATTATAAGGTTCTGGGCGTTGATTTCGTCCGATTCCGAGAATATTTCCTTACTAGGATTTCTGAAACCAAAAACAGCAGAAAACAGGAACTGGCACTTCGGCATCTTGTCAATAGGTTAGTTCCGGAAAACGCATCAAAACGATGTAAAGTGTGTATAAAACATGTGAGTATCATCATAAAAGTAGCATGGAACATAAGAAATTATAGATACGTTTGAGACGTATCAAGGTGGCATTGCTTAGGATTCAAGGTATGTAGATATTTTCATCCTATGTGGCATGGGTATTATCCTCTCATGTGATTTGTTTTTGGATAGCCAAGTGGATTTTGTTACTAAGTATCTTGTGAACGATTTTATGCTTGTGGGTGAGTCACTATATCATATGTGATTGTATTTATATTGTAATTGGGATCAAAATGTCAAAGACAAGGAGTATACCCCAATTTTGAATGGTGATGTTTGATTTCACCAAGGCATGATCATATGAGTTTCAAAATACTCATAGTTTATTTTATTCAAATAGTTTGAACTATAATTCGTAATGTAAATGAATTTAATTTTGTAATATTCCACATATTTAATATGTTATGATTAATATAAGAATGTGTGGCTTTTATGCACTTAAGTCCTTGTGTTTTACCATATTTGGTAATTAGTTTTAAAGTGAATTTAATTGTACCCCAAGGTAGTTGCTCAACTTTTAAGTGTTAATAATTTAGAGTTTGTTTCTTATCTCTTTGATGGGTATATACCTCTCCCATCTCTATGGTTTAATGATAAGCTTGTGTTGGTGTTAAATTCAAAAGTTTAGTTCAAGGAATTTCATGAGGTTCATGGTAGGAATATTTATTTGTTAAAGACATGGAAAATATAAGTGAAGAATGGTTTCTCCATTTATTGTTACTTGATTTCTAATTGAATAGTTGTTCATATGTTATGGTAAAGAATACCATGCTATGATCTTTCATAAGATCAAGCAATTGATCATTGATTAAAGTGTTGTTGTGTTGGTTTTAATTCCATTTGATCTAACCCCTTAGATCAAATCATCTCTACCCAAAATAAGGTTTTAGCAAAGGTCACATTGAGGTTTATAGCACTCGACTTGATGAGCTACTTCATTTCCATCAAGGTCAAGTGAAACTTCGATTCATCGTGACATGTTTTACTTTAAAGCGCGAAAATTCCCCGGATTTTCTATGCATGAATGCAATGCACACATCTGTTTCCTCTATTTTTGTAACCCCATTTCCTGGGATATTACAGAGGGTGTCACCGATTTCGAGGATGAAAACATAATGACAAAATATCATCAAGTCTGTGTAATTGGTGAATCAAGCCACCAGGAGGATGAAGCATCAGAGGCTTTCGATGATTTGGTAAATCCATACATCGATCCCGCTGATCTTACGCGAGGATTGGGAAGCAAGTACGTTGGGCCTACACCACGGGAGAAACTACAACTTCCGCAGGTGGCTTGGGACAGAGCAGTAAGAGCCATGAACGGCACGGAGCTGGTGACCACCACCGCTACATTACGAGAGATGCAAGCGTATCAATATAGAATCGCTCGTGCCAGACGGGAGATAGAAAAATAAAAAGTCATATGATAACCCACAAGTATGGGGGATCGCAACAGTCTTCGAGGGAAGTAAAACCCAAATTTATTGATTCGACACAAGGGGAGGTAAAGAATACTTATAAGCCTTAACAACTGAGTTGTCAATTCAGCTGCACCTGGAAAAGCACTAGCAACAGGGGTGATGTGAAAGTAGCAGTAATATGAGAGCAGTAGTCTTTACTATTAAATTGGAGTTGGTCGTTTGACACTCAACGCGTTTGATGGTCGTCATTGGAAGTATCCCGTCCGTTCAATCTAATCGCACGGTCTCCATCATCCGACTAATTTCACAGCAAGTCAAAGTTGTCAATTAATTAGAAAAGATATATTTCCTTGCAAAAAATATAACAACCATATGAAGAGCCGACGGTAATCAATTCTCGAATAATTTGGAAAGCAAATAAACGAACCAAATAAATAGCTTCCTTCTTTTTCCTCGCCAAACTAGGCAAACTAGGAAAGCAATAACGCAATTCAAATAAAAAAAGGAAATCAATTACGGTTTAATAACGTCTCCTCCCATGGAGATGCACACCCCGCCCTATCATCCAAGCCCTCTCACGTGCAATCTTCTACTCGTGGCACCACCAACATACCGAGCGGCAGCAAGAAGGAACCCAATTTCCGTCGGGTAAGGAACGAAGGAACGAGAAGAACACCTTGCGGTTCCGAGGAAGGGTACACCATTGAGCGGGTTGGCAAGGTGGCTGCCGAAGATCCGCTGGAAGAAGAAAATCTCCAATGATGCCGAGCCATCACCGATTCCTTCTCTTCGCTGTCGTCCCAGGGTGTCTGGCTTGTTTCCTTCCCCCCACTTGGCACACAACGGAGACGTTTATTGTCCTCCATGGAGTAAATACTAATATGGAGTTATGGACTGAAGGTTCGCTTATTTGTCTATAGAGTATTGAGTTGTTTATGCTCTTCTACACTTAGTCCTTTGATTCAATTGGTCGATGTTCAGATATTTCAGTATACCAATAACATAAATTCTTCACAAAGGTATGATTATATTTGCAGCAGAATCATGAATTGTCTGTTTGCCTTAGTGCTAATATCCCTACTATAATCGAAGCTGCCGAAATTAATATGTTTTTTTTTGCTTCTCTGGTTTTTTTCGTTTCAAAATCTCTTATGCACCTGAAAAGATGCAAGAAACACCATATCTATGTTGTTATATACTCTTTTTTCCTTCTCCAGTCATTGTTACACTAAGAAATTTCTGTCGACTTTTTTCAGAGTTGATATGCAAACTCCACAACAAAAAAAGAAGGGTGCGGCAATAATGATGACCAACGAAGGATATGGCATCGTGGAAAATATAGGGATTTGCACATTTGCCGAACTTATTTTTGTGAACAAAGGTGCAGTCACATATGTCGTTTTAAATTACCATGTCATGAAAGTCTCCGGTATTTCAAATCTTTGGGTTTTTGTTTTTCCTGTTTCTATCTTTCAGCTTTTCAACTTTTTATTTACAAACAATTAGATTTATTGAAACCTATGATCTTTTTAGCGAGGTTTCAGATTCGATAGATGTGCATATGTCGGATAACCTACTCATACGATGCAGCCAACTTGGATAATTTACTTCATGGTGCGTTTTGTCTATATTTAGTTGTTTTTTAATTGTTGCGTATATTGAGTTAATGCCTCGCCGATACTGACCATTTATCTTTGGTTATAGTACAACTACTTACGAGCATTGAGGCTCTTAATCGGTAGACCAATTTCTGGTTTCCGGACGGAAGGATAGGATGCGGGAGATTCGGAAAAACAGTTTAGACACATGGAGCTAGACCGTCCATGAAGCACACATATGAATGGGTTGTTCTCAGTCCCTTAGCTGCCGTTGTGCTCGCGTTGCATTACACTCCACAGTTTAAACTATTTTCTGGGAGGATATGATGCATGATCGACATTATGTACCCAGTGAAACGGAGTACCGTGCTAGCATGGAGTGTTCCCGTATATTTCTGAACCTTAAAATAATGCAACCTGTCCATCCACGATATCGGGTGTTGGACCTCTTAACGAGATAATTGGTATCCTTCGATATTAATATATTTCCTTTATCAAAAAAAGAATGTGGCTGTCGTCGTATCACTGTATAGAAATGTCTAGGATCTCACCGAAACACTTCCGCTTTCAATGTGATAAACAACGTAGTAGTGAGACCTAGGACATGCTTCTTTTGGCAGTGCTTTCCTCATAGAATGCAGGTAGGAATATACTGATGTGCTTGTGTCCAGACGCTTCAGTGCATCGAAATCTTGGCATGTTTTATTGCGGGTTAAAATTAACGCCGCACTGTCCCATTGTGTTTTTCTCAGATGTATCATCAGATTGGTCGTAAATTAATTATGCCTTTTTATGATCATTTAATTGATTGATTTGTACGGAGGTTACATGTTATATACTTATATGTATGTTTTATTAACTCTACCTAATTAAGAAATAATGTTGGTTCATATCTGTGGCATATGATCTTTCTCTGCTGTACTTATAAACTTTGATATGGCTAATTCTAGCTTACTAAATTAGATTCTCCTTCTGCAACCATGATATGGCCTGTTCTACCAAGCAATCAGTTGTCATGTATGAAGAAACTGACGTCGCAGGGGGATGTGTGCTTCTTTTTGTGTGCTGTTGTTACTTTGTTCTTGTGTGGTGATAAGGAACATTCTCCCAGTGCATAATTGTTCATCCCTCATATTTTTATTTTACAAGAAGAGATGTCTTTGTGCCAGGTCCCTAATTACCTGGTTGATGTTTCAAAGAAAATTTCATTTTGCTTCTGACATATATATGTTGTTCTTAGTGTTCTACACCCTGCATCCATTGTTGATCGGTGTGCCGGGTTTGCAATAGGAGGATCTGATGCGTTAACGTGCTTGGAGGATCTGAAGAAATCTCTTTCCCCATAGAAGGCGTTGAAATAAGGTGTGAACCACATACTTTTCTTGTATCACTTGCATATCTTAGATATGGCTAAATACAAGTACCCCCTCCGGCCCAGTACATGTATTTATGAGCTGCGCCAATTAATTTGTGGCGTAGGGAGTAATATTTTGACATACTGAATTGTTTTTTTTACTTCACATACTGAATTGTTAGATGGCTGTTCACTGTCGTTCGTTGTGAAATATAGGCTGAGTTTCTCTTCTCTGAAGACCTTAATACATCAGGGTTTTATTTGGGATAATTGTAAAAGAAACAGAATATGCGCCTGCCTGCCTGCCTTTTTTTTTTTTTGCTTAGAATGGATAGTTGTTTAGTCGATTGCCAGTGCTTATATTACCTTGTGATCATATCCTACGTACTCCTACTATGTACGAACTAAATCGGCATGAACGATTTATCTGTCCCGTTTAATTGTATTACTACACTACATTTGTTCCATAATATAAGACGCTTTGGTGGGCTATTTTAGTCTTATATTTAGGAACAGAGGTAGTCTTATTTATCCTCCTTAATGTCTACACTCGAGCTCGTAGGATCGTTACTTTTTCTCGCTCTTCACAAAATCTAAATAATGAGAAATACAGAGCAGCTACAACTATTTTTATTGTTCATTTTCGTGCAATTAACATTCACAAGTTGCCGATGAGGTCTATAAAAATAAACGTACATCCCCCTCATTTTTTGATTATTCATTTTAGTTGAGTTTAACAAAACAAAACTATTTGTTCAATATGTGTACATGTATTGTGATTCTCTGATTTGCTAGGTTCATGAACAACCTTTCTGACTTCATCCAAAACCTTTCCATCGACAGCTGTATATGGCTCTATTTCTCCAGCAATGTTCAGAAACAAAGTACTTGCCACATGCAATGGATGATAGCTACATTGTGCTTATATGGAACAAGGATCCGTGGAGTCAATTTTATTTTTGTTTTTTATTTTGTAACACATAATATGTATCAATCAAGTTTTTTTTTCTCTCGCTTCATTATTCTTCATAATATTTCAATATCTGGTTCACTGCGTGTTGTAACCATCTCTTTTAGACCCATATGAGCTATGCAATTTTCAAATCCATTATTCTGAATATGCAAGAGAAAATAAATTTGAAAAGCCTCACACGAAATTCATTGAGTAAAATGCAATGCGGTCATAAGCTTTATGCGATGCATATACATATCGTCAATGAACATATCTAGGTCTAATATTGTGAAACCGTGGCAACGCACGGGCATTCAACTAGTAACAGTAACACAGCAGCAGTAGCAGTAATATGAGAGCAATGGCACCAGAAAATAGTTGATACTACTTCCAATGACATGTAGAACGAGTATATGATGATGAAAGATGGACCGGGGTTCCCAGCTATCTACACTAGTGGTAACTCTCCAATAACAAGTGTTGGGTGAACAAATTACAGTTGGGCAATTGATAGGA
>NC_061511.1:108164401-108265791 GCF_022539505.1 Lolium rigidum
CCTTCGATTCCTTCGCCGAGGCTACCGAGCCGGCTGCGGTGCCGCTCGGCTACCTCCCGAGTCTCGGGATGGCCTGCGACGTCGACCTCGTGCTCGACTCCGGCGAGGTGCTGCGGATGATTGTGGTCGTCTAGGTAGGTTAGAGAGGGAATGGGGAGGCGGCGAGGCATTAGGGTTTCGCATTGGGAGCTCGGGCGTATTTATAGGTCATGACGAGGTCTAGTTCGTCACCTCGCCGGCGGCAGTGGCCGGGATGCCTCGATGACGAGCGAGGTGTATTGGGCGTGAATCTTGGCGCCAAGGATAGACCTCGGACGCGAGAGGAGTTGGGCGCGGTTACGAGATGGCTGCGACGTCCAGGGGTCGATCTTATCGTCGGTGAGGACGTGGCCGGCGAGCTCCATCGCTGCCTGTCGTACGCCGGGAGGAAGACGAAGACCTTTTTCTTTCTCAATGAAGCGATACGAGGGTTTGGGTCGTTTTCTTTGGTGGGTGAGCGCTGGTTCACGGGCTTGGTCGACGTGGTGGTGATGCGCTGCGGCAGCTGCTGGATTGGCCTGGCAAGGTAAGCTCTCTCCTTTTCTATTTTCTGTTTTATTTTCTGAATTGAAATTTTCTATTTGAATCTGATTTGAATTCTATGTGAATTTGCAGGTTCTAAATTATTTGAATATCAAAACAATTTGATAATGTTACTCACTGTATTGTTTTGTTTTTAAACACCCATTTTATAATTGATTAATTTTGTGTTCTTATGAGACACAATTCAAATTTTCAAATAGATATGATTTTAGGGTTTATCTCAATTGCTTTGTTAATTAAGGAATTAAACATGTTTTAATTGATTTGAAATTTAGAACATGTGCATGGTGAACACATTCTATTTTGCAAGTGCTTAACCATATTGATTATTCACATATAATTTAGGTATGACTAGGGTTTAACAAATGGGAAGGAGAATGGAATTGCTTTATGATTTCATGTGGAGAATTACTTCTAAGGGTTTAAGAAGATGGTTAAATAAACTCTATAATTACTAATCTTGCTTAGCACTTCTAGCATGGATTACTTAGGATAATTCCCAAGCTCATCATTGGTCAATTCACTTTGTTAAGGTGATGGTTCAAACTTATGATACATTTTCCTATTTGGTTAACTAAACAAGTACTTGGAATACCAAAGTAGAATTGGATATGGGTTTCACTCTTCTCACCAAATGGCATTGAGTCCATAAGCATATATGGCTTGGTTTATACTTGTCAGATCCATGATACACAAGTTAGGACATAATATTTTATGTGGGGTGGATCCTACTATGAAAGGTTTATGGTTTTTGGGAATACTTCACTATTTGAAGTAATAAATATGCATGAGGTATGGCAGGGCTTTACTTATGATCCAAAGTAATCCATGGGTTGGAATTCAAATATAGTTTAGGGTTTAAGTAGTGATCACCAATGTGATACACAACTAGGATTAAATTATGAGCATAAGCTTGGTTATGTTTAATTGGCTAGTACACAACTAGGTTTAGGTATGATCATAAGCTAGGTATATTTAATTGGCTAGGGTTATCCTCCTCACTTAGGTAGAACTAATGTATCAAGGCAATGCTAGGTTTGTCTCAAATGTTTGGATAGGCAGGGTTTAAATATCATATCAATACTACACAAGGCATGAGTATTGGTCTGGATTAACTACTAATGAGTTACTCATTATTTCATGGGAAGAATGAGATCTATACCTCACATATATAGGTTTAACTTATCATCTCAATTTATAAGGTAAGATCATGCATTAGACATGATCCACTTATTCCTCACTAGTCTCTCTTCTTTAATACTTCTCTTAACACACTCACTTAGATTCTTAGGGTTTATGATCATCACCCAATTTGTAATGATCAAAGTATTGGCCTCATAATAATTCATTAGTGAATCATGGTTCTCTCTCCAAGATCAAGTATTGGTCCATATACTTGAGTATACATATGTAGCTTAAGCTCTCTCGAGATAGGTAGGGTTCCTCTAGGGTTTATGATCATTACCAAGTTGTAATGATCACCACACTTGCCTCTCTATAATTACTAGAGAAATAGGTTCTCTTACTCAAGTTAGCTAATTAAGTAGGGTTTAGTACTTGACTTATATTTATTATCACATTGGTTAGTATCAACAATTACCTCACTTGGATAAGGTTTAAATATTTATCTAGGTTCTATTGAATGCATAATATAAGCATATGAATAGTGCTCTCCTTTCTTTAAGGTTTAATGGAACTGAGTTTGGAAACAAGGTTGGAATGGTCAAGGTTAATGAAGAATGAATATGATTGTCCTTGGCTTGGGTTCAAGCATTGTAGTTGAAAAGATATACCATGTGACTCATGGTAGGAACATTTATTTAGTAGAAGACATGGATAAGATAAGTAAAGAATAGTTTCTTAATTAATTGTGTTCTTTGATTTATGGTTGAATAATTATTCATGTGTTGTTGTAAGGAATGTCATGTTGAGATCCTTTATAAGATCTTGTAGTTGATCCTTACTTAAGGTGTTGTTTGTTGTAAAACTAATTCTATTTGATCTAGCCCATAGATCAAATCATCTCTACCCAAAACAAGGTTTTAGCAAAGATCACAGTGAAGTTTATAGCGCTTGACTTGATGATCTACTTCAATTCCAGCAAGTCAAGTGAAACTTCGATTCATCGTGGTAAGTTTTATTTGAAAGCGCGAAAATTCCCCGGATTTTCTATGCATGAATGCAATGCACACTTTGGTGTTCTCTCATTTTGTTGCCTCTAAACCTGGGATATTACAGCCTCTCCCCTTAAACTGAACTTCGTCCCGAAGTTCGAACGCTCTCATGTTTCGAATGTGGAACCGACTTGAACAGCATCACAATCCTTTCAAACTCCATGGTGATATCATTAGATATAATTGGATATATCCCTTGTCCGGATCCTTCATGGAGTCTTCCGATGTCCGGCACCGATACTTCCTTCTAATTCTAGGATTTCTTCTAACATTCGAAGCTTCTAGTCTTATTCTTCAAAGATTCTTGGATTAGGACAGCTTCTTATGCTAATGGACTTTACTAATGGTTGTGGTGACATCTTCCTATTTGGGTACTCAAAGCTTGGTTCCACCAGCTGCGGTAATCCAGCTGCGGTGCCCAAACCTTAAGTCTAAAGGATTGGTTTAAAGTAAGGTATTGTTTTCCCTTACTACCATAACGAAAGTAATGGTACTTAGTAAGGTATTTACAATAGGCATGGTCCTGGTGGTTTATTCCTACGAATGGATTAGACTCATTTAGTTCATCCAATCATGGCTTCTAGTTTATGCTAGTTATCCTTCTTTTGGTTTCTTTAGGTTCCATGAAAGGAATCTTTCTAATAGGCTTATGTTTTAGTATAGTCAAACTCCTTTGGTCTTTTAGCTTCTCAAGCTTTGATTGTCCTCCGACATCTTCTTCATCCAACTTCATTATCTTGGACTTACTTGAGCTCTTCTACTTTTGAGTAATTATCATTTACCCACTCAAGTTAGGGTCTAACCCTTATTTCCTCGAGATATGAACCTCGGCTTCTGGTCTGACAACCTCCTGAGAGTACTATTATATGGATACTTCCCAACAACCTTATAAAAATAAGATCGGACTTCCTCTCAGTTCAGACCTTTTTCTTCGTCTTTCACACTACAAATAATATCTTAATACTTCTCCTTCAGCCTATCCTCTCCCCCTTGGAGTTTACTAATGATCTTAAAATTCCTTTCTTCTAATCATTAAACTCCAAGGTTAGAAGATTGGTCTTGGTCTGGCTTATAGTTTGTACATTTCTAAAGTCTCACGAAGAATTCTTTGCGGTGTATCCACACAATTGTGGGTATCCATTGTGAATCCTCCAACTAAATATTTACCAGCTACGGGATACCAGTTCGTGGAATCCCTCTTTCCTTTAGAGTGAAAGAACGATCAAGCTATGGGCTATCTGTTACCAGCTGCAGACTATCTAATACGAGATGTGGCTTACTTGATATCAGCTGTGGTCTAAATGTGGTTCTAGTCAATATCTACCTACCAGCTGTGGCTACTTTTATAGTTTTAATTAAGATATACCTCACTTCACATACTTTCTCTTCATGATTATCCTATATCAGCTGCGGTCTTATTATACCAGCTACGACTTCACTTGTCTATTTTCCTTCTTCTAGGGTTTGTTTTGCAAGATAACCACTTGTTGATACTATGAAAATAGTATTGTAAGTGACTTCACTTGCATTCCCTTCTTCCATAATGAATACGGCTCTACTTCTACTACTCCATATTCACTATTTTTCTCACTTTCATGGTACTTCCATGTTGAAGTACTCCTTGATTAAGGATAGAAGTGAGTTTTGATTAATCCTTCCTTCGGATTATGGTGGTTACTTCCCACAACTTTACTTCCTTCTTCTAGTGAACCTTCATCTTGACTTCCAAAATCTTCGAATTCGTCACTTCCTCACACGAACACCTTTACCCTCTAGACCTATAACATCAAGTAGGAGCTTGATATTGCAACATGCATTTGCATATCAAAGTCAAACTTCATGTATGGATCTAGTCAAACAATGAAAATCCAATAAAATCCAAAAAATCCAGCTTTGTGCTTATAATACACATCCTTATATGCCTGAATATAGTAGTTGGGTAAGACATCCCTAAACATCAGGTGTAGATGTGTAGTATATAACACCACATAAGATAGGTTTAGGTTGTGATACTTAGCACAATACGTGAATTTCTACTATTTGTCTCCACCTTTATCTTAATTGCACATTTGCAATGAGACAAACTTGAAACAAAATGGCCTGGAATAGTTGAAGTTAACCTAGTTTTCTTTGGAAGTACTAACAAAATAGTATACCATATATATATATGTGCTATTGAGGACTACTTCATATAATACAATTAGTTCTAACATGTCTATTCTAAACACATGATTGTTTAGAATATACCACCTATAACTCTAGGATTTCTCTATGTGATATGCTCTAAATAAGCCTTCTTTAAATTAAGGACTATGGTTCTAACATACTTGGTACAGTTTCCAGGATTTTAAGACCTAAGCTTTCGAACTATTCCTTGAATCCAACTCCTTATCACAATCTTGTAATTCACTTATGATCTTCTACTCCATCACATCATAACTCTCAAGTGAATCATATATGATTACAAACTTTACCATGAAAAGTAGAGTTGTATAACTCCTATCACTCTTCCCTTACCTCCTATGATTGACTCATCATAGGTATTTACTACCTTATATAACCTATCTTCATTTCATAACATTAGTTATTTGACATTTTAAACGACTCATACTTAACTATAACTTGCATTGGTATACTTCTTCCAATAGGATATCTTCCTTATGGTTGTATCCTCTCTTTGGACTACCATGTGTTGTATACCAACTGTGGTCTACTACCACCCATTATCTTAAGCTTCAATGGTGTTCTAGTTATTTGGAATGAAGCAAGATAACTAATCAACTGTACTTAAGAAAAATAGATAAGAAAGATTGACTCAAGTGTGTCAGGATTATTCTCAAGTGAATACCCATCTCAAGTCAAAAGAATAGTTGGTTTAGCATGGTTGACTTAGCATAGTTGTCTTAGCATAGTTGTCTTAGCGAATACAACTTCTTATAGACACTACCAAACCTAAAGGTCTCCTTTAAAGGGTTTTAATCCTAGGGTCAAAGCATTTGCTCTGATACCAGCTGTGATGACCCAGCGTACCACTGCATGGTGTAGTACACATGTCGTTGACATAACACAAGTGAAACACCGTTCCACTCATATTACATCTCTTAGAGTGGTACAACGTAAACATATGCGAGTCCAAGGTATGTCTATAGAAGTATACATGAACCGTTTACAAAAGATCAACACAGCCTCCTACTTTACAAGTGAGGTAAAACTTCAAATAAAGCTCCAGAAGAACGACTCGTAGTCTAACTTATTGCTAACTCAAGTTTAAGAGCTACTTGGCTTGCTATAGAAATCTAGCTACTTAGGTGCTAGGATTAGGGAAAGATTCCCTTTTATTACTAGTCTAGGTTTCCATTATAGCTGATGCAAAAGTTGACTCCACTGACTTCTTTGACTGGATTCTCCATCTTGTTGCAGTTGACTCCTTTGTCTTCGAGTTCCACGGTAGTTTCTCCTTCGATGCCTTGATCTAAGAAGGGGGTTCAAATGGGAGGGAATGAGTACGAGCGTACTCAGCAAGTTCATATTAGGAAATAGGTGTATCATGCACTAGCTACAGCCATAGACCAGAAAGTCATAGGCCAATGCAAGTTTTCATAAACATTTCTTCAAAAGGTTTATTTTATTCTGAAAACTATGCCCGTCAGTCTTCACAGGTTGACCTGAACTTCATGGAGTTCCTTTCCTGCCGCGTTCGCAGCTCCCTTCCTGGAACAGGGAGTGACAGCCACAATTTGATACACTCCGCAGAGGTGCGTTACTTTTCCCATAAGAGAACTTATCCTTGATACCAACCGGGTAGTACTTTCCCGTCCACACTTCCTTGGTGTGGGGCTAGGTGTAAGGTCCAAGCCAATCACTGCCTTCTCCGCGACTGCAAACCCACCCTTTTGTCCAACCGCACACCCCCAGTAGACTTCTTCCGATAATACGGCTTTACACACGGTGTACTTTGGACAATCCATCATAGACCGTAGAGCTCAACATCACACACGGATGGGGATTTAAAAGGCTATCCCAACCTACGGCAGTGCCTCCAACACCCCGCAGCTCTACCGGTCCGTTGGCGTGCGAAGGGAAAAGATACATCCGACTTCCCAGCAGCAATTATAGATCTTATGGTCAACGCGATATGTACGGCGCTAGAATCACCGGACGGCATTGGTATTTAGTCCTAGATGAGTAGTACCCATGCAATGGAACCTCCACCATATCAACACATACCATGGTTCCATTGCCCACCACATAGTCATATTCATAATTGTAAAATAATACTTTGCTTTTTAATGCAAGAGTGATAAGTATAGTACTTTGCATATAGTTTGATACAAATAATCAAATGACATGAGCAAGCGATGAACTTGCCTTTCTTGATCGCAAGATTATGCAGGCAAAAGCTTCGATACGCGAGAACTCCAAATGCTGAAATACCATCATCGATCGTCCGGTAAGGAAAATGTTTAAAGAACTGGCAAAGATGCTATAATGCATAGTATGAGATGCAATCGTCTCGAGCGTAACCTAATCTCGACGATTTAGAATGTATGAGTTGTAAAGATTTCTTTAGGGTTGGTTGCACTTTTAGAATGGTTTCCAAACAAGGTTCTTATTAGGTTTGGCATTAGCATCATAACCAAGTGATATAAAACATCATAACAATCATACACATAAAGAATAGTGGTGGAATAATATGTAAGAACAATTGTCAATTTTAAGTTCTACAGAACATGGTTGATGAGTACTTATACTATACTTCAAAAGAATAACTTTTGAAGAACATGTTAATTAAGGAATAATGAGTATTTCAAAGAAGAATTAGAGCTTCTGAGGTTTGATTGACATTTGTACTTCAAAAGAATAACTTTTGAAGAACAGATTAAATACGAATATGAACTACTATACATAGGAGCTATGGCTTTCTAGGGTTTACTATTGGATTCATTTAGTTCACTAATAGGAACTAGTTGGGTTCTTTAAGTAGAATGGGTTTATATGTAGCAAGTATGGATAGGGTTATTACCATGGTTTCCCATATACATCATATCAAAGGATGGTTATTAAGATGGTTCCATAGGTTTGCTATTAGGTTTACTATGGTTTCATATTTGCTTTACCAAATAATCTCTAATGGTTTCTAAGCTAAGTGGCTTATCATTTCCTAAGTAGGGTTTAGTGGAATAGAAGCATGTGTTATGTATTGCTACATAAGGTTGGTACTAGGGTTTATCTTATGGTCCTACTAGGGTTTGATGATTAAGGTTTATCCTAATGGTGTGGTATAATGGAGTGGTAATCAATGGTACTAATCCAATTAACAAGTTAGGGTTTGCATCTAGGTGGCACTAGTGAATCATATAGGTTTTAATTAAGAATAGGGACATGAAATGATAATCTCATGTGACTTGGTTTTATGATAGTAGATCATAAGCATGCATTCATTGGTCACATATTATGGTTCTCTATGTAAGGTAAATTTTACATGATCACATGGGTTAAATATTTAGGTTTTAGAGTTAAAGCATTTTCAAATGATCACATAAAATAATGGGATCCAGATTCTAACTTATAATAAAACTAGGGTTTCTAAATTATGATCCAATTCTTAAAGTAATACTTGGTACTAGAATTAATGTGATTAAGTACTTGAAATATAGTTATTAATAATTTTAACATGCTATTAATTTTTAGAGGGTTTAAGAATTAAAATAATTACTAGTTAGGGTTTAATTAGAAATCAGAGTTTCCTAATTATTGTTAGGTTTTAAAATAATGACTTGTTAATTAAAGATGTTTAAGTAAATAAGTTTTGAATTATCAAAATAATATTGGCTTATAATATTTTTTTGGAGTTATTATTATTTACAGAAAATAGGAAATTGTAATATGCAATTGAGGGTTTATGAATTACCACTAATATTTAAGTTAATGCAAATATGATAAAGAAAATTAATCTTAACATTTTAATTAGTTACTGAATAGTTAAAATTTAATTTTGAAACTTCACTAATTATTGAATTCAATTTGCATTTTAAACAATTAGAACGACATAATTAATAAGGTTAAAAATAAGTGAATTTTTATTTTGACACACATTTTTGTTTTATATTTTATTTGGGTAGAGTTCATTTTTGTGAGCATTTTGATATATTATTCATAATTTTCTGAGTTGAAATGAATTTTATACAATTTGGCAAAGTTTCAACATTTTCTGGAATTTGAAATAAAGCAAAAACACTAAATGTACCGGTTCACACCTAGCCTACGTGACACGACGAGTGGGACCGTTGACTAGGTCAGTTGCCACGATGGCAACGACCAGTCAACATTGACCCGTGACCCCACACGACACGTTGGCGTTGCCGGCGGCTAAACGCCGGCGACCAATTCACGGCGGCGCTACGCTACAGGCTTTCCCGAGACGCGCGACTAGGATTTCTGACTCTCCTCAACTCGCTGAAGCTGATGGTGGGGTTGGTTTGGCGAGGGGATCATCGGAGCTACACCGACGACCATGTCCCGCGGCGGTGCTCTCCGGCGAGAATCAAATCGCGAGCTATAGATGATTCTAGGAAACGAAAGTATGCTCTACAGACGCGTATGCTCACCCTGAATACGATGGTGTGGTCGGCGATGTTGATGGCTGCCGGAGTTGAGCGTCAATCTCGCCATTACCGACGATGTACCGAGAAAGGGAACGATCAAATTTGTCCCGCACTTTGCTCCCCTTGACGATTGCTTGCACCCCGATGACTCTCTCGACGTGGCGCACCTCCTCGACCATGCGGCAGCCTCCGGGGTGGCTCCGATCGACGGCTAGCCGTGATGGTCACCGGCGACCAGTGAATGGAAAATCGTGAGTAATAGGGAGCATCTGAGAGAGATTGGATGGGCGGTGAAGAACAAGGACTACACGGTGATGCTCTCCACCTATTTATAGGCCAAGGGAAGCCTCGAGGACTCGACACGGCGACGGCCATGATCGGAGAGGTGGCGGTGTCTGGAGGGTTCCTATTGACGAAGATCTTTTCCTCCAGGATAAGCTCGGACGCGAATCATTTAGGTAGAGCTTTGAGATGTGCCTGCAGCATCCGGCGGCGTCCTTATCTTCGTCGGAGACGGCGTCTACCGGCGCCTCCGCGCTTGTCGAGCTCGGAGACGACGACGTCGTCGTTTTTCCTCTCGCACGAATTTTAAAGCAATCCGAATCGGTATGTGGTTTTGGGCTGGGCCGCGTCTGGGCTGTGTTGGCCTGCTTCGGCTGGTGCGGTGTTGGGCTCGCGACGAAGAGGTAAGCCCGGTAAGCTCCTCTCTCTCTCTCATTCTCTTTTCTATTTTCTGTTTTTTTATTTTCTGTTTTGTTATTTCTATTTGAATTCAATTTTGAATTCTGTTTTGTTTTACAGGTTCTAAATTAGTTGAATATCATAACAATTTGATAATGTTACTCACTGTATTGTGTTGTTTTTAAACAACCATTTATAATTGATTAATTTTAGTTCTTATGAGGCACAAGTTAAAAGTACAAATAGATATGAATTTTAGAGTTCAACTCAATTACTTTAAATTTAGGAATCAATTCTGTTTTAAAAGATCTGAAATTGAGAACATGTGAATGGTGAACAAATTTTATTTTGCAAGTGCTTAACCATATTGATTATTCACATATAAGTTAGGTATGACTAGGGTTTAACAAATGGGAAGGAGAATGGAATTGGTTTGTGATTTTATGTGGAGAATGGTTTATAAGGTTTAAACAAAATGGTTGGATCAACTCTATATTCACTACTCTTTCTTAACAAACTCTTGTTTGAACTATTTAAAATGAATCCTAAACTCATCATGATTAACTCTCTTGCTGAGGTGGTGCTACTTTATAAATACTATTTCATTTGGTTCACTTAGGCAAAGTATTTGGATAATAAAGTAGAATAGGGTATTGGTTTCATTCTACTCACCAAATGGCATTAGTCCTTAGGTATATATGGCTTGGTGGATACTTTTGATCCATGATACACAAGTTAGGACATAATATTTCACGTGGGGTGGATCCTATATGAAAGGTTTAGAGTTTTGGTGAATGGTTCACTAATTGAAGTATAAAATAGGCATGAGGCATGGCAGGCTTCTATTTATGATTCAAAGTGATGCTTGGATTGGAATTCAAATGTGGTTTAGGGTTTCAGTGGTGATCACCCAAGTGATACATAATTTAGGATTAGGATATGAGCATAAGCTTGGTTATGTTTAATTGGCTAGGGTTCCTCCTCCTCACTTATGTAGAATTATTGTATCAAGGCAATGCTAGGTTTGTCTCAAGTGTTTGGATAGGCAAGGTTTAAATACAATATCAATACTCCTCTACACAAGGCATGAGGATTGGGTTGGTTAACTACTAGTGATTTACTTATTATTTCATGAGAAGAATGAGATCTATGGATCACACATATAGGTTTAACTTATCATCTCAATTTATAAGGTAAGATCATGCATTAGACATGATCAACTGTTCCTCACTAATCTCTCTTTATTATTCCTCTCATCACACTCACCTAGATTCTTAGGGTTTATAATCATCACCCAATTTGTAATGATCAAAGTATTGGCCTTATAATAATTCATTAGTGAATCATGGTTCTCTTCTCCAAGATCAAGTATAAGTCCATATACTTGAGTATACAAATATAGCTTAAGCTCTCTGAGATAGGTACGGTTTTCTCTAGGGTTTATGATCATTACCAAGGTGTAATGATCACGACACTTGCCTCTCTATAATTACTAAAAGAATAGGTTCTTACTTAGTCAATTAGGGTTTAGTACTTGACTTATACTTCTTCTAGCATTAATTAGCATCAACAACTTATCTCACTAGGATAGGGTTTAAATATTTAGCCTAGGGTTCTATTGAATAGCATAATGTAAACATATATGAATAATCCTCTCCTTTCTCTGAGGTTTAGTGGAAATGAATTGGAATGTACAAGATTGGAATAGTCAAGGGTTGATAAAGAATGAATATGAGTGTCCTTGGCTTGGATTCAAGTATTGTAGTTGAAAATATATACCATGTGACTCATGGTAAGAATCACTTATTTAGTACAAGACATGGATAAGATAAGTAAAGAATAGGTTCTTAATTAATTCATGTTCTTTGATTAATGGTTGAATAATTATTCATGTGTTGTTGTAAGGAATGTCATGTTGAGATCTTATATAAGATCTTATAGTTGACCCTTACTTAAGGTGTGGTTTGTTGTAAACCTAATTCCATTTGATCTAACACATAGATCAAATCATCTCTACCCAAAACGGGGCTTTAGCAAAGATCACGAGTGAAGTTTATAGCGCTTGACTTAATGATCTACTTCAATTCCAGCAAGTCAAGTGAAACTTCAGTTACTGTGGTAAGTTTTATTTGAAAGCGCGAAAATTCCCCGGATTTTCTATGCATGAATGCAATGCACACTTTGGTTATCTCTCATTTTATAGCCTCTAAACCTGGGATATTATAGCCTCTCCCCCTTAAACTGAACTTCGTCCCGAAGTTCGAACGCTCTCATGTTTCAGAATGTTGAACTGACTTGAACAGATTATAATCCTTCAAACTCCATGGTGGTCTCAATGGATACAGTTGGACATATCCCTTGTTCAGATCCTTCCGAAGTCTTCCGATGTCTAGCACTGATACTTTCTTCTATTCTATGTTTTCTTCCAATATTCTAAGCTTATTTCCTTGCTCTTCAAAGATCCTTGGATTAGGACATCTTCTTATGCTAATGTACTTTACTAATATTTGTGGCGACAACTTCCCATATGGGTACCCAAAGCTTGGTTCTATCAGCTATGGTGATCCAAAGCTTAATTCTAAAAGACTTGTTTAGTATAAGGTATTGTTTTCCCTTACGACCATATCTATAGGTATATACAATAGGCATGTTCTTGGTGGTTTATTCCTACGAATGGATCAGACTCATTTAGTCCATCCAGTCATGGCTTCTAGTTTATACTAGTTGTCCTCCTTTTGGTTTCTTTAGGTTCCATGGAAGGAATCTTTCTAATAAACATTAGTTTTGGTTTAGTCAAACTCTTCGGTCTTTAAGCTTCTCAAGCTTTGGTTGTCCTCCGACATCTTCTTCGTCCAACTTCATTATCTTAGACTTACTTGAGCTCTTCTGCTTCTGAGTAATTATTAATTACCCACTCAAGTTAGGGTCCAACCCTTACTTCTTCGAGATATGAACCTCGGCTTCTGGTCTGACATCCTACTGAGAGTACTATTATATGGATACTTTCCAACAACCTTATGAAAATAAGATCAGACTTCCTCTCAGTTCAGGCGTTCTTCTTCATCATTCATACTCCAAATCATGTCTTAATACTTCTCCTTCAGTCTTCCTCTCCCCCTTGGAGTTTACTAATGATCTTTAAACTCCTTTTCTTCTACTCATTAAACTCCAAGGTTAGAATATTGGTCTTGGTCTGGCTTTTAGTTTGTACTTTTCTAGAGTCTCACGAAGAATTCTTTGCGGTGTACCCACACAGTTGTGGGTATGCGAGGTGAATCCTCCGACTAAATGTTTACCAGCCTACGGAATACCAGCTGCGAAATCCCTCTTTCTTTTAGAGTAATGGAATGTTCAAGCTGCGGACTATCTGATACCAGCTACAGACTAACTAGCACCAGATGTGGCTTATTTGATACCAGCTATGGACTATTTATGGTTCTAGTCGGCATCTCCCTACCAGATGCGGATACTCTTATGGTTTTGGTTAAGATCTACCTTACTTTCAATGCTTCCACTTCACGTCTATCCTATATCAGCTGCGGTCTTATTATATCAACTGCGACTTCACTTGTCTATTTTCCTTCTTCCAGGGTTTGTTTTGCAAGGAAACCACTTGCTGACACCATAAAGATAGTATCGTAAGTGACTTCACTTGCATTCCCTTCTTCTATAATGAATATGGCTCCACTTCTACTACTCCATATTCACTAGTTTTCTCACTTCCATGGTACTTCCATGTTGAAGTACCCCTCAATTTAGGATAAAAGTGAGTTTTGATTAGTAACTTCCTTTACAGTATTGTGGTTGCTTCCCACACTTTACTTCCTTCTTCTAGTGAACCTTCATCTTGTCTTCAAAATCTTCGGAATTCGTCACTCCCTCACACGAATACCTTTACCCTCTAGACCTATAACATCAAGTAAGAGCTTGATATTGCAACATGCATTTGCATATCAAAGTCAAACTTCATGTATGGATCTAGTCAAACAATGAAGATCCAAAAAATCCAAGAAAATCCAGCTTTGTGCTTATAATACACATCCTTATATGCCCGAATATATTAGTTGAGTAAGACATCCCTAAACATCAGGCTTAGATGTGTGGTTATAACACCACATAAGATAGGTTTAGATTGTGATACTTAGCACATATATATGGATTTCTACTATTTGTCTCAATGTTTACCTTGATTGCTCACTTGCAAACAATAAACTTGAGCATTTTGGTCCGGAATAGTTGTAATCCACCTAATTTCCTTGGAAAGTACTAACTTACCTTCCATTCAATTGAAAACTAACCTCACATGATCTCTCGATACTATAACAGGACTACTCTCAACACCTGGTTGTTAAAGTATATCGCCTATAACTCCAGGGTCTCTCTATAAGATATGCTCTAATAAAGCCTTCTATAAACTATGGCTATGGTTCTAGCATACTTGGCACAGTTTCCAGGATTTTAAGGCCTAAGTTTTCGAACTATTCCTTAAAATCTTACTCCTCATCATATTCAAGTTAACTCACTCATAATGATCTACTCCATCACATCATGACTCTCAAGTGAATCATATATGATTACCAACTCTACCATGAAAAGTGAATATGTATAACTCCTATCACTCTTCCTTACCTCCTATGATTGACTCATCATAGGCATATACTACCTTATATAACTTATCTCCCTTACTTAATATCAGTCATTTAACATTTTTAAATGACTCTTACTTAACCATAACTTGCGTTGGTATACTTTTTCCAATAGGATATCTTCCTTATGGTTGTATCCTCTCTTTGGACTACCATGTATTGTATACCAACTGTGGTCTACTATCACCAATTATCTTAAGCTCCAATGGTGTTCTAGTTATTTGGAATGAAGCAAGATCACTAATCAAGCTGTACTTAATAAAGATAGGTAAGAAAGATTGACTCAAGTGTGTCAGGATTATTCTCAAATGAATACCCATCTCAAGTCAAAATAATAATTGGTTTAACATAGTTGTCTTAGCTAATACAACTTTCTATAGACACTACCAAACCTATAGGTCTCCTTTAAAGGGTTTTAATCCTAGGGTCAAAGCATTTGCTCTGATACCAACTGCGGTGACCCAGCGTACCACTGCATGGTGTAGTACACAAGTCGTTGACATAACACAAGTGAAACACCGTTCCACTCATATTACATCCCTCAGAGTGGTACAACAGAAACATATGTGAGTCCAAGGTATGTCTATAGAAGGATACACAACTGTTTACAGAAGATCAACACAGCCTCCTACTTTACAGTGAGGTAAAACTTCAAATAAAGCTCCAGAAGGACGATTCGTAGTCTAACTTGTTGCTAACCCTAGCTCTATAGATAAATGGCTTGCTACAGAACTCTAGCTACTTAGGTGCTAGGATTAGGGAAATGTTCCCTTCTATTACTAGTCTAAGTTTCCACTTTAACTGATGCAGAAGTTGACTCCATTGACTTCTTTGATTGGATTCTTCATTTTGTTGCAGTTAACTCCTTTGTCTTCGAGTTCCATGGTAGTTTATCCTCCAGGTGCCTCCATAGCTAAGCAGGGGATTTAAGAGTGGGATGAGTACGAGCGTACTCAACAAGTTCATATTAGGAAATAGGTGTATCAAGCACTAGCTACAGCCACAGACCACAAAGTCATAGGCAATGCAAGTTTTCGTAAACATTTCTTCAAAAGGTTTATTTTATTCTGAAAACTATGCCCGTCAGTCTTCACATGTTGACTAGAACTTCATGGAGTTCCTTTCCTGCCGCGTTCGCAGTTCCTTCCCGGAACAGGGAGTGACAGCCACAATTCGATACCCTCTGCAGAGGTGCGTTACTTTCCCCATAAGAGAACTTATCCTTGATACCAACCGGGTGCGCTTTCCCGTCCACACTTCCTTGGTGTGGGGCCAGGTGTAAGGTCCAAGCCAATCACTGCCTTCTCCGCGATCCTGCAAACCCACCCTTTTGTCCATCCGTACACCCCCGGTAGACATCTCCCGATCATACGGCTTTACCCCCGGTGTACTATGGAAATCCTTCATAGACAGTAGAGCCTCTCATCCACACGGATGGGGATTTTAAAGGATTTCCCAACCTACGGCAGTGTTCTCCCAACACCCCGCCAGGCTCTATCAAGTCCGTTGGCGTGCAGGAGGGAAAAGATACAGCTGACTTCCCCAGAGCCATTATAGATCTTATGGTCAACGCGAAATGTACGGTGCTAGAATCACTAGACGGCATTGGTACTTAGTCCTAGATGAGTAGTACCCTTGCAATGGAACCTCCACCAATCAACACATACCATGGTTCCATTGCCCACCACATAGTCATATTCATAATTGTAAAATAATATTTTGCTTTTCAATGCATGAGTGATAAGTATAGTACTTTGCATATAGTTTGATAAAAATAATCAAATGACATGAGCAAGCGATGAACTTGCCTTTCTTGACTGCAAGATTATGCAGGCAAAATCTTCGATACGTGAGAACTCCAAATTCTGAAATACCAGCATTGTCCGGTAAGGACAATGTTTAAAGAACTGGCAAAGATGCTATAATGCATAGTATGAGATGCAAACGTCCCGAGCGTAACCTAACCTTGATGATTTAGGATGTAAGAGTTGTAAATATTTCTTTAGAGTGTGTTGCACTTTTAAGATGGTTCTCAAACAAGGTTCTTATTAGGGTTAGTGATATGAGTAGCATAAGCAAGTAATATGATGCAACATAACAATTATACACACAAAGGATAGTAGTGGAACAATATGTAAAGAACAGTTGTCAATTTTAAGTTCTACAGGACATGGTTGATGATTACTTATATTATAGTTTCAAAAGAATAACTTTTGAAGAACAGGTTAATTAAGAAATAATAAGTAAATAAGAACTATGGTTTCTATGGTTGGATTGACATCTGTACTTCAAAAGAATAACTTTTGAAGAACATGATTGATAAAGAATAAAATTACTACAAGTAGGAGCTAAGTGCTTCTAGGGTTTACTATTGAATTCACTTAATTTTTAATAGGGACTAGTTGGATTCTTAAATAGAATGGGTTTATATGTAGCAAATATTGGTAGGTTCAATACTATGGTTGCTCCTAAGCATCATATCCAAGGATGATTATCAATATGGTTCCATAAGTTAGCCACTAGGGTTTAATATGGCTTTACATTTGTTTTACTAAATACTCACTAATGGTTTCTAAACTAGGTGGCTTATTATCTTATTAAGTAGGGTTTAGTTGAATAGGAGCATGTGATGTGAATTGCTACACAAGATTGGTATTAGGGTTCATCATTATGGTTCTATTAGGGTTTGATGGTTGAGTTTGATTTCAATGTTGTGGGTATGAGGATCAATGGTGATAACATATTAACAAGCTACGGTTTATACCTGGTGGCTCTAATTGATTATATAAGGTTTATCAAAAATAAGACCTGAAATAATGACTTCATGTGAATTGACCTAGTTTTATTTTAGTAGATCACAAACATGGATTCATTTGTTGCTAATTAAGGTTCTCAATGTAAATATAAAGGTTACATGATCACATGGAACTAAACAACTAGGGTTTTAGAACAATTTAGGATGAACACATAAAATAATAGGATCAAGGTCTTTGGTTTATATTAGAATTAGTGTTTCTACATTGGGATACAATTCTTGAAATGATTAAATAAGCAATATAGGTGTGGTCATTGATTACTTTGAAACAAAATTAATAATGGTTTGACATTTTATTAATTTTCACAAGAATTAATAATTAGGGTAACTCCTATTTAGGTTTAATTCAGAAATTAGGGTTTAACAATTGTTATTAGGTTTTTAAAATACTTAACTTGTTAACTAAAGATGTTTAAATAAACAAGTTTTGAATTTACCAAATTAATATTAGTTGTTAGCATTTTCTTGTTTGATAATTAATTAAGAAAATGAGAAATACTAATTTGCAAATTAGGGTTTATGAACTATCACTAATATTTAAGTGAATGCCATTATGGTAGAGAAAATTAATCCTAACATTTTACTTACTTACTTAATAGTTAAAATTTTATTTTGATACTTAACTAATTTATTGAATTCAAATTGGGTTTTTGAATAAATGAAAAGGCATAATTAATAAAGCTAAAAATAAGTAAAATTTTATTTTGACACACATTTTTATTTTATATTTTATTTGGATAGAGTTTATTTTGTGAGCATTTTGATATATTATTTATATTTTTCTGAGTTAAAATTAAATTTATCTATTTATGCAAAGTTTCATCTATTTTCTCGGTTTTAAAATTAAACTAAAATACTAGATGTACCGGTTCACACACTAGCTACAGAGACTGACCCGTGGGGTCAGGTCCAGCTTGGCAGCCACGTGAGTACGACCGATTCAAAAAATGCAGCGAGGGCCCACGGCCACGTCGGCCTTGCAAGCGGCTTAACGCCGGCGGCCAGAGGGTGACCGCGGCGCTGGTTTAGGGCCCCCCGAGACGGGCGGACGGACGCTATCGAACCACAAGACCACTGATGTCTACGGGAGCTTCTATTCTTGTAGACAGTGTTGGGCCTCCAATAGCAGAGGTTTGTAGAACAGCAGCAAGTTTCCCTTAAGTGGATCACCCAAGGTTTATCGATCTCGTGGAGGAAGAGGTCAAAGATATCCCTCTCATGCAACCCCGCAACCACAAAGCAAGAAGTCTCTTGTGTCCCCAACACACCTAATAGGTGCACTAGTTCGGCGAAGAGATAGTGAAATACAGGTGGTATGAATAAGTGGTAGCAACGGCACCGAGAAAAGTGCTTTGCCCAGGACGGTAAACAAGCGGTAGTAACGCAGCAGTAGTAACGCAATGAAACGAGTAAACAAGCAGCGATAGCGATATTTAGGAACAAGGCCTAGGGATTAGACTTTCACTAGTGGACACTCTCAACATTGATCACATAACAGAATAGATAAATGCATACTCTACACTTTTGTTGGATGATGAACACATTGCGTAGGATTACACGAACCCTCAATGCCGGAGTTAACAAGCTCCACAATAATGCTCATATTTTAGTAACCTTTAGTGTAAGATAGATCAAAAGACTAAACCAAGTACTAGCATAGCATGCACACTCGTCACCTTCATGCATATGTAGGAGGAATAGATCACATCAATATTATCATAGCAATAGTTAACTTCATAATCTACAAGAGATCATAATCATAGCATAAACCAAGTACTAACACGGTGCACACACTCGTCACCTTTACACACGTGCGGGAGGAATAGAACTACTTTAATAACTTTGCTAGAGTAGCACATAGATAAATTGTGATACAAACACATTGCAATCATAAAGAGATATAAATAAGCACCTCACTATGCCATTCAACAGTGAATAAGTATTCTGTGAAATATAGCCTAAGAGACCCACACGGTGCACACACTGTCACCTTTACACACGTGGGACAAGGATTCTCCGGAGATCACATAGGTAAAACTCACTTGACTAGCATAATGACATCTAGATTACAAGCATCATCATATGAATCTCAATCATGTAAGGCAGCTCATGAGATTATTGTATTGAAGTACATAGGAGAGAGATGAACCACATAGCTACCGGTACAGCCCCGAGCCTCGATGGAGAACTACTCCCTCCTCATGGGAGCAAGCAGGCGGTGATGAAGATGGCGGTGAAGATGGCAGCGGTGTCGATGGAGAAGCCTTCCGGGGGCACTTCCCCGCTCCGGCAGGGTGCCGGAACAGAGACTCCTGTCCCCAGATCTTGGCTTCGCGATGGCGGCGGCTCTGGAAGGTTTTCCGTATCGTGGTTCTTCGCATCAGGGGTTTCGCGACGGAGGCTTTATATAGGCGAAGAGGCGGCGCAGGAGGGTCGAAGGGGTGGCCACACCATATGGCGGCGCGGCCAGGGCCTGAGCCGCGCCACCCTATCATCTGGGGCCCACAGGGCCCCCCTCTGGCGGCTCTCGGGTGTTCCGGATGCTTCCGGTGAAAATAGGAACCTGGGTCTTGATTTCGTCCGATTCCGAGAATATTTCGTTACTAGGAGAAACCAAAAACAGCAGAAAACAGCAACTGGCACTTCGGCATCTTGTTAATAGGTTAGTTCCAGAAAATGCACGAATATGACATAAAGTGTGCATAAAACATGTAGGTATCATCAGTAATATGGCATAGAACATAAGAAATTATCGATACGTCGGAGACGTATCAAGCATCCCCAAGCTTAGTTCTGCTCGTCCCGAGCGGTAAAACGATAACAAAGATAATTTCTGAAGTGATATGCCATCATAACCTTGATCATACTATTTGTAAACATATGTAGTGGATGCAGCGATCAAAACAATGGTAATGACATGAGTAAACAAGTGAATCATAAAGCAAAGACTTTTCATGAATAGTACTTCAAGACAAGTATTAATAAGTCTTGCATACGAGTTAACTCATAAAGCAATAAATCAAAGTAAAGGTATTGAAGCAACACAAAGGAAGATTAAGTTTCAGCGGTTGCTTTCAACTTGTAACATGTATATCTCATGGATAATAGTCAACATAGAGTAATATAACAAGTACAATATGCAAGTATGTAGGAATCAATGCACAGTTCACACAAGTGTTTGCTTCTTGAGGTGGAGAGAGATAGGTGAACTGACTCAACATAAAAGTAAAAAGAATGGTCCTTCAAAGAGGAAAGCATCGATTGCTATATTTGTGCTAGAGCTTTTATTTTGAAAACATGAAACAATTTTGTCAACGGTAGTAATAAAGCATATGAGTTATGTACATTATATCTTACAAGTTGCAAGTCTCATGCATAGTATACTAATAGTGCCCGCACCTTGTCCTAATTAACTTGGACTACCGGATCTTTGCAATGCACATGTTTTGACCAAGTGTCACAATGGGGTACCTCCATGCCGCCCGTACAAAGGTCTAAGGAGAAAGCTCGCATTTTGGATTTCTCGCTTTTGATTATTCTCAACTTAGACATCCATACCGGGACAACATGGACAATAGATAATGGACTCCTCTTTAATGCATAAGCATGTGGCAACAATTATTATTCTCATATGAGATTGAGGATATATGTCCAAACCGAAACTTCCACCATGAATCATGGCTTTAGTTAGCGGCCCAAAGTTCTTCTCTAACAATATGCATGCTCCAACCATGAAGGTGGTAGATCTCTCTTGCTTCGGACAAGACGGACATGCATAGCAACTCACATGATATCCAACAAAGAATAGTTGATGGCGTCCCCGTAAACATGGTTATCGCACAACAAGCAACTTAATAAGAGATAAAGTGCATAAGTACATATTCAATACCACAATAGTTTTTAAGCTATTTGTCCCATGAGCTATATATTGCAAAGGTGAATGATGGAATTTTAAAGGTAGCACTCAAGCAATTTACTTTGGAATGGCGGATAAATACCATGTAGTAGGTAGGTATGGTGGACACAAATGGCATAGTGGTTGGCTCAAGTATTTTGGATGCATGAGAAGTATTCCCTCTCGATACAAGGTTTAGGCTAGCAAGGTTATTTGAAACAAACACAAGGATGAACGGTACAGCAAAACTCACATAAAAGACATATGGCAAACATTATAAGACTCCATACCGTCTTCCTTGTTGTTCAAAACTCAATACTAGATGTTATCTAGACTCTAGAGAAACCAAATATGCAAACCAAATTAACAAGCTCTAAGTATTTCTTCATTAATGGGTGCAAAGTATATGATGCAAGAGCTTAAACATGAGCACAACAATTGCCAAGTATCACATTATCCAAGACATTTTAGAGTTACTACATGTAGCATTTTTCAATTCCAACCATATAACAATTTAACGAAGAAGAAACTTCGCCATGAAAATTAAAAGCTAAGAACACATGTGTTCATATGAACCAGCGGAGCGTGTCTCTCTCCCACACAAGCATTTATTCAAACAAAAACAAAAACAAAAGCACACGGACGCTCCAAGTAAAGTACATAAGATGTGGCCGAATAAAAATATAGTTTCAAGAGAAGGAACCCGATAATTTGTCGATGAAGAAGGGGATGCCTTGGGCATCCCCAAGCTTAGACGCTTGAGTCTTCTTAGAATATGCAGGGGTGAACCACCGGGGCATCCCCAAGCTTAGAGTTTTCACTCTCCTTGATCATAGTATATCATCCTCCTCTCTTGACCCTTGAAAACTTCCTCCACACCAAACTCGAAACAAACTCATTAGAGGGTTAGTGCATAATCAAAAACTCACATGTTCAGAGGTGACACAATCATTCTTAACACTTCGGACATTGCTCAAAGCTACCGGAAGGTAATGGAACAAAGAAATCCACCCAACACAGCGAAAGAAGCAATGCGAAATAAAAGGCAGAATCTGTCAAAACAGAACAGTCCGTAAAGACGAATTTTAAAAGGGCACCAGACTTGCTCAAATGAAAATGCCCAAATTGAATGAAAGTTGCGTACATATCTGAGGATCACTCACGTAAATTGGCATAATTTTCTGAGTTACCTACAGAGAATTAGACCCAGATTCGTGACAGCAAAGAAATCGGGAACTGCGCAGTAATCCAAATCTAGTATTTACTTTACTATCAAAGACTTTACTTGGCACAACAAAACATAAAACTAAGATAAGGAGAGGTTGCTACAGTAGTAAACAACTTCCAAGACACAAATATAAAACAAAGTACTGTAGCAAAATAAACACATGGGTTATCTCCCAAGAAGTTCTTTTCTTTATAGCCATTAAGATGGGCTCAGCTGTTTTAATGATGCACTCGCAAGAAATAGTATTTGAAGCAAAAGAGAGCATCAAGAGGCAAATTCAAAACACATTTAAGTCTAACATGCTTCCTATGAAAAGGAATCTTGTAAATAAACAAGTTCATGAAGAGCAAAGTGACAAGCATAGGAAGATAAAACAAGTGTAGCTTCAAAAATTTCAGCACATAGAGAGGTGTTTTAGTAACATGAAAATTTCTACAACCATATTTTCCTCTCTCATAATAACTTTAAGTAGCAACATGAGCAAACTCAACAATATAACTATCACATAAAGCATTCTTATCATGAGTCTCATGCATAAAATTATTACTCTCCACATAGGCATAATCAATTTTATTAGTAATAGTGGGAGCAAATTCAACAAAGTAGCTATCATTATTATTCTCATCAAGTGTAGGAGGCATAGTATAATCACAATAAAATTTACTCTCCATAGTAGGTTGTATCAAAGGACCACTATCATAATTAGGAGGCAAAGTATCATCAAAGAAAATTTTCTCCTCAATGCTTGGGGGACTAAAAAGATCATGAAAACCGAGCTTCCCCAAGCTTAGAACTTTCTACATTATTATCAACAATGGTGTTCAAAGCGTTCATACTAATATTACTACCGAGCATGCAAATAAGATTCCATAGGTTTTTTAATTTTCACATCAAACAATCCATGTTTTAAATCGGGAAATAGAATAAGAAGCTCATTGTTGTCCATTATGCCAAACTAGTGTAAACAAGAAACAAAAAGATGCAATTGCAGGATCTAAAGGAAATAGCTTCGAGCACAAACACAATGGCGCCGAGAAGAAGTACTGTTACACGGAACCGGAGTATGAGTGCCTTTTTACCTTTCCTCCCCGGCAACGGCGCCGGAAAAGTGCTTGATGTCTACGGGAGCTTCTATTCTTGTAGACAGTGTTGGGCCTCCAAGAGCGAGAGGTTTGTAGAACGAGCAGCAAGTTTCCCTTAAGTGGATCACCCAAGGTTTATCGATCTCAGGGAGGAAGAGGTCAAAGATATCCCTCTCATGCAACCCTGCAACCACAAAGCAAGAAGTCTCTTGTGTCCCCAACACACCTAATAGGTGCACTAGTTCGGCGAAAAGATAGTGAAATACAGGTGGTATGAATAAGTGGTAGCAACGGCACCAGAAAAGTGCTTTGCCCGGGACGATAAACAAGCGGTAGTAACGCAGCGAGTAGTAACGCGATAAAACAGTAAACAAGCAGCGATAGCGATATTTAGGAACAAGGCCTAGGGATTAGACTTTCACTAGTGGACACTCTCAACATTGATCACATAACAGAATAGATAAATGCATACTCTACACTTTTGTTGGATGATGAACACATTGCGTAGGATTACACGAACCCTCAATGCCGGAGTTAACAAGCTCCACAATAATGCTCATATTTTAGTAACCTTTAGTGTAAGATAGATCAAAAGACTAAACCAAGTACTAGCATAGCATGCACACTGTCACCTTCATGCATATGTAGGAGGAATAGATCACATCAATATTATCATAGCAATAGTTAACTTCATAATTGTAACATCCCAAAAAGTTCAAAACAAAACAAATGAATTTCCCCTAGTTCCAAATTTTGGAACCAACAAAAACTTTTATTAAATTAAGTGTGATACATTGTGATCTTGCTTAATTCCTGTGCTATTGGCATGATTGCTTGTTAAAGTAGTTTGAAATAAACTTAAACCCTAAAACTCACCCCTCTTATCACCATCCTAGTTAAAATAAAATAAAAGGAAATTAAATAAGAAAAAGGCATATGTGCTTATGGCTATTCTTATAAAACTTTACCCTAATCTTTTCTACTTTGCATAGAGGTTTGGAAAACCTTCATACACCTTACCAAAGGCTTATCAAATCAAATCCAAGTGTTTTCCAAAGAAATTAAAAAGGAACTAAAAATGCCATAGAGGCATATGAGAGCAAAAGTGCAAATTTGTGAATTGGAGAAGATTGACCCTAGGACTTGTTGTGAATGGTTGGATCACTTCCATATACCATTTCAACACTCAACAACACCATTTGGGTCAAGCCAAGTCAAATTTAAAATCAAATGCAACATATGCATAGAGGCATATGTGACACATAGCCATTTCACCAAATTTTGCCCTATGACTTTAAACCTTGACCAAATGATGTGAAACCTTTTCTAAACCTAATCTAATGCTAATTTGACCCTAACCCATGTCCGAGTAAAGCAAGATGAACCCTTTTCAAAAATAATAAAAAGTGACACCTCATCTCTTATGTATTAAGGCCAAATTTGCAAATCTTTGAACAAGACCATTTGAATTGGTTTCAATGATCTTAAAATGTTTCTACACTAATAAGAACCACATTAGAGTCAACCAAAGTCAAAACAAATGGAGAGAAATCACATAGTGAGAGAATCCCCCAACATTCCCTCACATACACTATATGCCAAAATGCAAATCCTTCACCAAAGCCATAATTGCTTGCTCCCTTGCTTCTAAAATACTTCAATATGATAAACTAACACAATTGCATCAATGAAACCAAAATCAAATGGAGAGAATTCAAATGGTGAGATAATTCCAATTTTAACTCACATACACATAACCCAATTTAGCAAATCTTCATATGAGGCCACCATTGCTTGCCCTATGGATTCTAAAACTCTTATATAACTCAAACAAACCCAAATGCATCAAAGAAACCAGAATCAAATCCACATTTAACTCAAAACCATCTCACATGTGATGATGGTCATTTGGGTAAATTTTAACATGATCCTCTCTTTACCCCTCTGGTTTAATTCTTTACTAAACCAAACTTGGTCAACTATGACCATGTCATCCAAGACCAAGTAAAAGTGAACAACATTCATGTTGACCATTAGTGCTGATGTTGACCAGGTTGACCAGTAGGGTTTTGACAAGTGGTGATGTTGAAACTATGTGAAGATGACCCACTTTTTGAAATGTTGCAAAACTTCACCAAAATGAACACCAACACCACCTTTCCATCACATTAAATATAAGAATGAGATTCACCAAAAATATTTCCAAAATTCCACGAAAAAGTTCATGCGGCCATTTCTCCAGAACACCTTGCGGGCAACTTTCCAGATTTGTGTTACACTTCAATACCCAGCAGATTTTGGACTAAACCCCTTTTGGTTTGTGATCATTTTGATCCCCTGCATCCCCTTCATCTTTCCCGAGTACTTGCTTTGGATGATTAAAGCTCGTGGAGAGCAAAAACCGACCATGCCGTACCCATGCCGGCCACACTCACTCCATTTCTCTCGGCCCTCATCTCTCCATCTCACCATGTCAACCGAGTAGCCTACACTCTCCTACTCATGCCGAGTACCCTTCCCGACTAAAGGCTTGCACGACATTGGCTGGAACAGACACGCCCAGGACCATGCCAGTGCACGCCCAGGCATGCCAGTCGGCATGATCACCACGCGCGGGACGCGCCAGAGCGTGGCAACGCCCCATCGCCTCAGTACCTTCCTGCATCCCTACCTCTGCATCACGCACCGCCACCACCCCAGATAGCTCGTAGACATTCTCAAATGCATGCGCGTGCACCCTAGCCGTCGCCATGATCACCACCCTGCCGCCCAGTACCGTCCTCGTCGCAGAAGCTCCCGAGCCATCCCGTCGTCCCCTGGACGCGCCAGCTACGCCCAGAGCATCGCCTAGACGTCGCCTACAAGATGCGCACCTCGCCTTGCCCTTTCGCAGCCCGTAACGCCATCGTCGTCGTCGACCCCTTCGCTGCAGCCACGGCCCTCGCACCAGCCTATAAATAGGAGAGATCGGAGCCACGATTCTTCACACCATCTGCTCCTCTCTCATCCTTGCCCCTTCTCCTCCCACCAATTTTACATTACCTCGCCGAGAAGCTCCAATCGCAAGCTCGTTCCCGCCGGAGCCCGCGGATCATGCCGCCGACTAGAGCCGCCCCGAGCCTCGAAGCTGTACCAGGAGCCTCTTCGTCCTCGCCAACGACGCCTCGACGCCCTCCCTCGACCGCCGGCGGCCCAGGACGCTCCCCGACCCCCAATCTCCGTCGCCAGCACGCCCTCCTCTCGCCGGAGGAGAAGACGAACCTGAACCGCACGATTCAATTCTAATCCGACGGTCGACGTTGCCAGTGCCGATTCGGTGTAAAATAGAGACCGACATGTAGGCCCCACCCTGACAGCCCACTAAAACACCGAACCGTTACTCGGGCCTGTTTCCCCATTCAAACCAATTCGGCCCAACTTCTTCCCGCCCCGTTTGAATTCAAATTTGGTTTAATTCTTTTTCATTTAAAGTGCTATCCAGATGCTTTGCTAGAAATCAAATATCTCCAAATCTACTTGGCCATTTTTAGTGAATTTCATATGGTTGGAAAGCCTGTGAAATTATCTATCCAATGCCACTGGATTCAAACCACTAGCTGTTTTAGAATTAAAGTAGCAAAATAAACAAGACATAGACTTTTCTGACTTAGAATAAATCCTAAAAATCAACCATTGTGAATTTTGGAGTGAATCCAATTGCAATAATTCACATTTAACAAACTCAAATTTACTATATAAAAATATGATATATGTTCTGTACATGATCATGGGCTAGAATCAAAATATTGGCTATGTAGTCAATACTAGCCCATTCAAACTATTTCAAATTTTAGGAATTTAAACCAATGAGGTGTAGCACCTCATTTAAATCATTCTCACAAGTGATATGAAGTAATGTGTTGACCTTTACAATGCTTAGGCTCATACTTGTTCACTTGTAGATTTTAAATCAACATAGTATTTAAATTGCACTAGTTATTTAAATCACATGAGATGATGAATCTCATTTAAATCACTTTTCTCAAATACTAAGTGTGAAGTGTTGACCTTGGTCAACATGGGATCATCCCTGGTTATTTGAGAAGATTAAATCTTAAGAATAATTCAATGAGAGGAAATTATTTCTCCCAAACCAAATAGAAACCCTAACCCACATTTTCAATGAGAGGAAATTATTTTCCTAATATTAAATAAAGAAAACCTAGCATAATTTGTGAATAAATGTTAAGTAGTGAGGCTAGATCATTTGAGTGAGCCATTAAGGCTAATTAAGAGTACTTAAGTGTTGTTTGGTGATTGTATCCTCGTATTCATTTATAGACGCTAGTACCGGAGACTATCAAGAGGAGGAGGTATTCTACCGGGAAGAAGAGCCGGAAAACTTTGATCAATACACCAATCAAGGCAAGCTAACACTCTTGCAAGGTTCCCATGTGCAAAGCTCTACAAGAGCAAGGCACCATTACATTTCACTTTATGCTTATGATCCTATTTCCCAGTTTTACTTTACAAGCTTTATTTACTTTTGTTTTACCAAAGTACTTCTTGAATTATGTTTCACTTGGTTAGTACTGGATTAGTACAAGAGTATCAAGGTTAGCCTAGAAGCAAAGCAAAGTACTTAGCACCCCTCATACATAGATGCTAGTGCTAAATTAAAAGTGACTACTCTAGATGGGATCATGTGAAATAAAATGACTTTGAAAACCTTGGAATGATGCTTCATTCTATTGAAAGATTTTGAAGGTGAATATGACTTGTGAATGACTTGGTGAATTTTACAAAGCTGATGGTTGGGTTCGGATGCGATACCATTCCAATTTGAAAGTACCCCCACAATACCCAATATGGGTAAGGGCTTAACTAGAAATTTATGTGCTTTAGTATGGGTTCCCTCTAACAAGCGTCATCGGGGTTAGGCCGAGGGCTGCCTCCACAACAAACAAAACGATGCGATATGACGTGGAATGAGGTGAATGTCCGGCCCAAGCCCTGTGCGGTTCCCGGGTTGACTGCGGTTTTCACCGGGAGGCCAAGCTCATGGGGAGAGGTGCCTATACTAGAGTATGTAAGTGAAAGATTATGGTTGGTAGTCCGCATACGGAGTATGGTAAATCGGGGCCAGTTAACCACGACGGATTATTGCAAATATTGTGGCACAAGTGTACGACCTCTGCAGAGTGTAGAACTATTCGAATAGCCGTGTCCACGGTTATGGACGGTTGGGAAGGCCATACTTGTTCCGTCATCGGACCATTTTCAAAGCTGTGACATATGACTTGGGACTTGAATTTAAAAGGTGAATGGTGACTTTGAGTTGAATCACAACAGAGTTGTGGGAATGACACTAATGTTCCCACTTGAGTTAGTTTAGCAAATGAAGAGTCTTTTCTAAATGTTTATGAAATAAACTTGGCTTTATGCAAATAAACCTAGAGCTTAGTATCCCCTTACTATAGTTGATAGTGCTTACACTAGTATTAGTTTGCGAGTACTTTAAAAGTACTCATGGCTTTGTCCCTGGCTATTCAAATGGCCAGACTATGAAGGTGAACGAGCGAGTACGAGGAAGATGGACAGCGGGACGTCTACGACAACTAGGACCGCTCCCGACGTCAAGCGTTGGCTCGTGGATTAGATAGCCACTACTACTTCGCTTCCGCTATTTGTGATGTTCGTTGATCGATAGATCAACTACTATTGTAATATTGGATCATGTGATCTACCTTTGTAAGACGATTATGTGTTGTAATAAATGATGACTCTATGATATTCAACTATTATGTCTCGCAACAACAATATTCCGGGGATTGCGATGTATGGCATAATAGGCATCTGGACTTAAAAATCCGGGTGTTGACAAGTTGGTATCGAGCCATTGTTTGACCTTAGGAGACCCTAGTTAGAATGGACGTCCGAAAAACTTAGTTTCCAAAACAAAGAAAGTGAATATTTACGAAAAACTTATTCTCACCCTTACCTTAAGATCTTTTCAAAAGAATAAATCCATGCTCTACTTTTCTTTGTAATTGTACCTAAAACTTTGCACACTTGATCACCTCATTAATTTACTCATCCTCATTGCTCACAGATGAAGTACCAATGGGAGTCCTATCAGCTTGGTTCCGGAGGCGACCTAAGGTTCGAAAAGGAGTTGAAGCAACTAGTGGACTATCTAGAACACCCGTATCCCGAGTTCTTCGGAATACCCCTCAAAAACCACTCCGGAGAACCACCTCGGTGGGACGTTTCTACTCGATCTACGAAGGAAGCTTGATGCCCCGGTATGGGAAACCATCCGGTTTTACGTAACGGGAAACACTTGGAAGGAAGGACTAGTCGAGCTATGCAAGAAGCAATTTTCCGTCCGTGTGGACAAAATGAGGACAAGATCAAGAACACTCGTTTCATCTACTACCCAAGACATGACTCCATGGGAAGACCGATGACCATGCCTCCACCACAACCAAAGATGAACCCCTATGAAGCACCTCGGGAGTTCGAGCAGTACAAAACCCTCAGGGATTTGGACAACGCCCTCGCCGCTCGCCAAGCACCTTACCCGTGAAGACGCAGAATTCCACCCTGAAGAGTAGTATCACCCAAGCACTTAAGTAGGTGTGAGTTGTATCAGGATCCCCTTGTATCGTAGAGCGATGAATGGTTCTTCAAACCAACGGTGTGTTAGCTTTGTAATGTATGATGCTTGGTATGAATGAAAAAAGTGTTGTTGGTTTTTACCCCCGCAACACTACTCAAGTTTTCAATATTATGAACTTTTTAAACTTTAACAAAAAAAACCATAGAAACTTCCCTCTTATCTTATCATCTACCTCAATGTTCAGATGGCCCCACCAACCCGCAACACCACCCAAGATGCCATGATGCAAGCCGCTGCAGACGATGATGGCGGACCGAGAAGCCGAGAGAGCTGAACGCCAAGCCAACATAGCTGCACTCGCAACGAATAGCTCGGAACAATCAAGGCCACGGAAACAATGATCACCCCGGATCAAAGCCGAAGAACTTTCGAACACCAACCCTCCGGTATTCAACAAGACCGAAGAGCCCCTTGATGTCGATGAGCGGCTCCGGACCATGGAGAACAACCTCGAAGTTGCGGGAGTTGAAGCCGCAGAAAAATCTGTTCGCCACCCACTACCGTCGGGACCTCGCCGAGCCCGGTGGACAAGTGCCCGTGCAATGAATGCGGGACGAGATGATGACCTGGGAAGACTTCAAGCTGAAGTTTAGCAAATATCATGTGCCCCAAGGACTGATCAAGAAAATGAGAGACGAGTTCCGTGAACTCAAACAAGGAAGGATGTCCGTGGTGGAATACCGCGACGAGGTTTCTCACTCGTCCAAGGTACGCCCGGATGAGACCGACACCAACGAGAAGAGGAAGGAAAGATTTACGAACGGACCGCATGACGAGATGCAAACTGTGTTAGTGAACATTCCGTTCGCTGACTTAGAAGCCCTGGTGGACTCAGCCATACAGATGGAAGGAAAGCTGCATCAGGCCAATGAGAACCGCAAGCGCAGAATGATGAATCAGAATGGACCCCACCATACCCAGAAGTACCGCAATAACTCCTCTGGAGGATTCACACCAAGATACAACAAGCCCCCTGCCCAGAATAATCGCCCCAACTACACCAACAACAACGGAGGACCCCCGAAGCCCGGAGGCAACAACAACAACAACAACAATGACAACAACAACAACAGCCACCACAACAACAACAACCCCAAAAGCAACAGCAACAAAGGGAACAACAACAACACCAACACTGGCCCGAAGACTGGAAGCAATGCCACCCCCGTCAACCCCAAGGACAAGTCAACTGTAAACTGCTATGAATGTGGAGTTGTGGGCCACTACTCCAATGAGTGCCCCAAGAAGCTTGCCAAGATTGCCGCCAATACCGCAGCACCTGCTCAACAACAGCGTCGCTTCGCCGGTAGAAGGAACCAGAACAACAACAACGGCCGCCTCTACCACATGACTGCTCATCGAAGCTCGGGAAGCACCACGGACCATGCCAAGTATGTCTTCCTGTAAATAAAATGCTCAATCTCTCTTAGGAACCTAACTTTTCTTAAAATCTCGGGACGAGATTTGTTTAAGGGGGAAGGGTTTGTAACATCCCAAAAAGTTCAAAACAAAACAAATGAATTTCCCCTAGTTCCAAATTTTGGAACCAACAAAAACTTTTATTAAATTAAGTGTGATACATTGTGATCTTGCTTAATTCCTGTGCTATTGGCATGATTGCTTGTTAAAGTAGTTTGAAATAAACTTAAACCCTAAAACTCACCCCTCTTATCACCATCCTAGTTAAAATAAAATAAAAGGAAATTAAATAAGAAAAAGGCATATGTGCTTATGGCTATTCTTATAAAACTTTACCCTAATCTTTTCTACTTTGCATAGAGGTTTGGAAAACCTTCATACACCTTACCAAAGGCTTATCAAATCAAATCCAAGTGTTTTCCAAAGAAATTAAAAAGGAACTAAAAATGCCATAGAGGCATATGAGAGCAAAAGTGCAAATTTGTGAATTGGAGAAGATTGACCCTAGGACTTGTTGTGAATGGTTGGATCACTTCCATATACCATTTCAACACTCAACAACACCATTTGGGTCAAGCCAAGTCAAATTTAAAATCAAATGCAACATATGCATAGAGGCATATGTGACACATAGCCATTTCACCAAATTTTGCCCTATGACTTTAAACCTTGACCAAATGATGTGAAACCTTTTCTAAACCTAATCTAATGCTAATTTGACCCTAACCCATGTCCGAGTAAAGCAAGATGAACCCTTTTCAAAAATAATAAAAAGTGACACCTCATCTCTTATGTATTAAGGCCAAATTTGCAAATCTTTGAACAAGACCATTTGAATTGGTTTCAATGATCTTAAAATGTTTCTACACTAATAAGAACCACATTAGAGTCAACCAAAGTCAAAACAAATGGAGAGAAATCACATAGTGAGAGAATCCCCCAACATTCCCTCACATACACTATATGCCAAAATGCAAATCCTTCACCAAAGCCATAATTGCTTGCTCCCTTGCTTCTAAAATACTTCAATATGATAAACTAACACAATTGCATCAATGAAACCAAAATCAAATGGAGAATTCAAATGGTGAGATAATTCCAATTTTAACTCACATACACATAACCCAATTTAGCAAATCTTCATATGAGGCCACCATTGCTTGCCCTATGGATTCTAAAACTCTTATATAACTCAAACAAACCCAAATGCATCAAAGAAACCAGAATCAAATCCACATTTAACTCAAAACCATCTCACATGTGATGATGGTCATTTGGGTAAATTTTAACATGATCCTCTCTTTACCCCTCTGGTTTAATTCTTTACTAAACCAAACTTGGTCAACTATGACCATGTCATCCAAGACCAAGTAAAAGTGAACAACATTCATGTTGACCATTAGTGCTGATGTTGACCAGGTTGACCGGTAGGGTTTTGACAAGTGGTGATGTTGAAACTATGTGAAGATGACCCACTTTTTGAAATGTTGCAAAACTTCACCAAAATGAACACCAACACCACCTTTCCATCACATTAAATATAAGAATGAGATTCACCAAAAATATTTCCAAAATTCCACGAAAAAGTTCATGCGGCCATTTCTCCGAACACCTTGCAGGCAACTTTCCAGATTTGTGTTACACTTCAATACCCAGCAGATTTTGGACTAAACCCCTTTTGGTTTGTGATCATTTTGATCCCCTGCATCCCCTTCATCTTTCCCGAGTACTTGCTTTGGATGATTAAAGCCTCGTGGAGAGCAAAAACCGACCATGCCGTACCCATGCCGGCCACACTCACTCCATTTCTCTCCGGCCCTCATCTCTCCATCTCACCATGTCAACCGAGTAGCCTACACTCTCCTACTCATGCCAGTACCCTTCCCAGCTAAAGGCTTGCACGACATTGGCTGGAACAGACACGCCCAGGACCATGCCAGTGCACGCCCAGGCATGCCCGTCGGCATGATCACCACGCGCGGGACGCGCCAGAGCGTGGCAACGCCCCATCGCCTCAGTACCTTCCTGCATCCCTACCTCTGCATCACGCACCGCCACCACCCCAGATAGCTCGTAGACATTCTCAAATGCATGCGCGTGCACCCTAGCCGTCGCCAAGATCACCACCCTGCCGCCCAGTACCGTCCTCGTCGCGAAGCTCCCGAGCCATCCCGTCGTCCCCCGGACGCGCCAGCTACGCCCGAGCATCGCCTAGACGTCGCCTACAAGATGCGCACCTCGCCTTGCCCTTTCGCAGCCCGTAACGCCATCGTCGTCGTCGACCCCTTCGGCTGCAGCCACGGCCCTCGCACCGGCCTATAAATAGGAGAGATCGGAGCCACGATTCTTCACACCATCTGCTCCTCTCTCATCCTTGCCCCTTCTCCTCCCACCAATTTTACATTACCTCGCCGGAGAAGCTCCAATCGCAAGCTCGTTCCCGCCGGAGCCCGCAGATCATCTGCTTCGACTAGAGCCGCCCCGAGCCTCGAAGCTGTACCAGGAGCCTCTTCGTCCTCGCCAACGACGCCTCGACGCCCTCCCTCGACCGCCGGCGGCCCAGGACGCTCCCCGACCCCCAATCTCCGTCGCCAGCACGCCCTCCTCTCGCCGGAGAAGAAGACGAACCTGAACCGCACGATTCAATTCTAATCCGACGGTCGACGTTGCCAGGTACCGATTCGGTGTAAAATAGAGACTGACATGTAGGCCCCACCCCTGACAGCCCACTAAAACACCGAACCGTTACTCGGGCCTGTTTCCCCCATTCAAACCAATTCGGCCCAACTTCTTCCCGCCCCGTTTGAATTCAAATTTGGTTTAATTCTTTTTCATTTAAAGTGCTATCAGATGCTTTGCTAGAAATCAAATATCTCCAAATCTACTTGGCCATTTTTAGTGAATTTCATATGGTTGGAAAGCCTGTGAAATTATCTATCCAATGCCACTGGATTCAAACCACTAGCTGTTTTAGAATTAAAGTAGCAAAATAAACAAGACATAGACTTTTTTGACTTAGAATAAATCCTAAAAATCAACCATTGTGAATTTTGGAGTGAATCCAATTGCAATAATTCACATTTAACAAACTCAAATTTACTATATAAAAATATGATATATGTTCTGTACATGATCATGGGCTAGAATCAAAATATTGGCTATGTAGTCAATACTAGCCCATTCAAACTATTTCAAATTTTAGGAATTTAAACCAATGAGGTGTAGCACCTCATTTAAATCATTCTCACAAGTGATATGAAGTAATGTGTTGACCTTTACAATGCTTAGGCTCATACTTGTTCACTTGTAGATTTTAAATCAACATAGTATTTAAATTGCACTAGTTATTTAAATCACATGAGATGATGAATCTCATTTAAATCACTTTTCTCAAATACTAAGTGTGAAGTGTTGACCTTGGTCAACATGGGATCATCCCTGGTTATTTGAGAAGATTAAATCTTAAGAATAATTCAATGAGAGGAAATTATTTCTCCCAAACCAAATAGAAACCCTAACCCACATTTTCAATGAGAGGAAATTATTTTCCTAATATTAAATAAAGAAAACCTAGCATAATTTGTGAATAAATGTTAAGTAGTGAGGCTAGATCATTTGAGTGAGCCATTAAGGCTAATTAAGAGTACTTAAGTGTTGTTTGGTGATTGTATCCTCGTATTCATTTATAGACGCTAGTACCGGAGACTATCAAGAGGAGGAGGTATTCTACCAGGAAGAAGAGCCAGAAAACTTTGATCAATACACCAATCAAGGCAAGCTAACACTCTTGCAAGGTTCCCATGTGCAAAGCTCTACAAGAGCAAGGCACCATTACATTTCACTTTATGCTTATGATCCTATTTCCCAGTTTTACTTTACAAGCTTTATTTACTTTTGTTTTACCAAAGTACTTCTTGAATTATGTTTCACTTGGTTAGTACTGGATTAGTACAAGAGTATCAAGGTTAGCCTAGAAGCAAAGCAAAGTACTTAGCACCCCTCATACATAGATGCTAGTGCTAAATTAAAAGTGACTACTCTAGATGGGATCATGTGAAATAAAATGACTTTGAAAACCTTGGAATGATGCTTCATTCTATTGAAAGATTTTGAAGGTGAATATGACTTGTGAATGACTTGGTGAATTTTACAAAACTGATGGTTGGGTTCGGATGCGATACCATTCCAATTTGAAAGTACCCCCACAATACCCAATATGGGTAAGGGCTTAACTAGAAATTTATGTGCTTTAGTATGGGTTCCCTCTAACAAGCGTCATCGGGGTTAGGCCGAGGGCTGCCTCCACAACAAACAAAACGATGCGATATGACGTGGAATGAGGTGAATGTCCGGCCCAAGCCCTGTGCGGTTCCGGGTTGACCGCGGTTTTCACCGGGAGGCCAAGCTCATGGGGAGAGGTGCCTATACTAGAGTATGTAAGTGAAAGGTTATGGTTGGTAGTCCGCATACGGAGTATGGTAAATCGAGGGCCGTTAACCCCGACGGATTATTGCAAATATTGTGGCACAAGTGTACGACCTCTGCAGAGTGTAGAACTATTCGAATAGCCGCGTCCACGGTTATGGACGGTTGGAAAGGCCATACTGTTCCGTCATCAGACCATTTTCAAAAATGTGACATGTGACTTATGACTTGAATTTGAAAGTTGAATGGTGACTTTGATTTGAATTGCAACAAGAGTTGTGGGAATGACACTAATGTTCCCACTTGAGTTAGTTTAGCAAATGAAGAGTCTTTTCTAAATGTTTATGAAATAAACTTGGCTTTATGCAAATAAACCTAGAGCTTAGTATCCCCTTACTATAGTTGATAGTGCTTACACTAGTATTAGTTTGCGAGTACTTTAAAAGTACTCATGGCTTTGTCCCTGGCTATTCAAATGGCCAGACTATGAAGGTGAACAGCAGTACGAGGAAGATGGACAGCGGGACGTCTACGACAACTAGGACCGCTCCCGACGTCAAGCGTTGGCCTGTGGATTAGATAGCCACTACTACTTCGCTTCCGCTATTTGTGATGTTCGTTGATCGATAGATCAACTACTATTGTAATATTGGATCATGTGATCTACCTTTGTAAGACGATTATGTGTTGTAATAAATGATGACTCTATGATATTCAACTATTATGTCTCGCAACAACAATATTCCTGGGATTGCGATGTATGGCATAATAGGCATCTGGACTTAACCGGGTGTTGACAATAATCTACAAGAGATCATAATCATAGCATAAACCAAGTACTAACACGGTGCACACACTGTCACCTTTACACACGTGCAGGAGGAATAGAACTACTTTAATAACTTTGCTAGAGTAGCACATAGATAAATTGTGATACAAACACATTGCAATCATAAAGAGATATAAATAAGCACCTCACTATGCCATTCAACAGTGAATAAGTATTCTGTGAAATATAGCCTAAGAGACCCACACGGTGCACACACTGTCACCTTTACACACGTGGGACAAGGAGTCTCCGGAGATCACATAGGTAAAACTCACTTGACTAGCATAATGACATCTAGATTACAAGCATCATCATCATATGAATCTCAATCATGTAAGGCAGCTCATGAGATTATTGTATTGAAGTACATAGGAGAGAGATGAACCACATAGCTACCGGTACAGCCCCGAGCCTCGATGGAGAACTACTCCCTCCTCATGGGAGCAGCAGCGGTGATGAAGATGGCGGTGGAGATGGTAGCGGTGTCGATGGAGAAGCCTTCCGGGGCACTTCCCCGCTCCGGCAGGGTGCCGGAACAGAGACTCCTGTCCCCCAGATCTTGGCTTCGCGATGGCGGCGGCTCTGGAAGGTTTTCCGTATCGTGGTTCTTCGCATGAGGGGTTTCGCGACGGAGGCTTTATATAGGCGAAGAGGCGGCGCAGGAGGGTCGAATGGGTGGCCACACCATAGGCTGGCGCGGCCAGGGCCCAGGCCGCGCCACCCTATCATCTGGGGCCCACAGGGCCCCCCTCTGGCGGCTCTCGGGTGTTCTGGATGCTTCCGGTGAAAATAGGAACCTGGGTCTTGATTTCGTCCGATTCCGAGAATATTTCGTTACTAGGATTTCTGAAACCAAAAACAGCAGAAAACGAGAACCGGCACTTCGGCATCTTGTTAATAGGTTAGTTCCAGAAAATGCACGAATATGACATAAAGTGTGCATAAAACATGTAGGTATCATCAATAATATGGCATAGAACATAAGAAATTATCGATACGTCGGAGACGTATCAACCACCACGAACCTAATGGTGTCCCTGGAACCACGAAATAGCCACCGGAGCTAGCGCCGGCAAGCTCTACTGCGGCGGCCATCTCCGGCGAGCTAGCCAAAATAGCCTACAGGCGATGCTAGAGGGCAGTAATAAGGTCTATCGACGAGGATTCTTACGCTGAAGCTCGTGGTGTGGTCGACGGAGGCCCTGGTGGTCGGAGAAGGGCTCGAAATCGCCGATACCGACGAACGTCTGCGAGGAAAAACTCCAAAATTGGCTCGATTCCGTTATTCCCCCTTCGATTCCTTCCACCCAGAGGATCAGTGGGCTGACGCGCTTCCCCTCGCCTACTAAACGGAGCTTGGGGTGGTCTCCAACGATGGCGTCGTGAAGAACCCCGGCGGACTATGGTGGTTCACTGAGAGAGATTGAGAGGCAGGGAAGGCTTGGAGAGTGGAGGCTAGGGTTCATAATCCTTCGGAAATCATCCTAGTGGCTTTATCGTGCACAACAAGGTCTGGAGGGACTGGGCCACGGCGGTGACCAGAGGAGATACGCCGGCAGGGTTGGACTCGTTCTGAGCGTGAATCTTGGCGAATCGGGACGTTTTCGGATAGGGCGGACGTGGGCGAGCTTGTAACGGTCTCTGAGATGGTCGATGGAGTCCGGAGGCGTCCTTATCCTCGGTGAGGATGTGGCGAAGCTTCTCCGTCGCGTTGTCGTGCGCCAGGAGGAAGACGAAGACGCTGGACTTCGTTTGTTTTAACACGAATCGGTACGGACCATTTCTATTGTGGGATGGGCTGGCATTTGGGCTGCTGATGGGCTTATACGGCCTGACAAGCAAGGTAATGCTTTCCCTCCCTTTTCTCTTTTCCTTTTTTATTTTTCTGTTTTATATTCTTGTTTCTATTTTGTTATTTGAGTTCAATTCTGATCTCTATTATGTTCTGCAAGTTTTACAATTTTTTTAATCTGAATAGAAATTAATAGTATTCTTACTGCATAATTGTTTTGTTCATATAGATATTTAATCTTTGATTAAATTTGTTTTGTTGTGAGAGGTATTTTAAATTTCAAATAGATATGGGTTTAAGTGATTGTCTCTATTTACTTTTATTTAGAAACCAAATTTATTTAAATGGTTTGAAAATTAATAACATGTGCCTGGTGAACATATTATTAAGTTTTGCTATGGTGCTTAGTAATAGTGAGGTTCACATATAGTTAATTATGGCTAGGGTTTAAATTATATGATAATGAGGATGGATTGGATTCATCATTTTATGTGGAGAATTATTTCTAAGGTTTAAGAAGTTAATTTGATAAACTCTATCTTTAATAATCTTGCTTAGCAAATTCTAGCTTGGATTACTTAAGATAAATCCCAAGCTCATCATGGTTATTAACTTGTTAAGGTTATGGTCCAAACTATAATATATTAGTTCTATTGGTCAACTAAATAAATTACTTGGAAGACAAAACATAAATGGATATTGGTTTCACTCTACTCACCAAATGGCATTTAGTCCTTAAGTATATATGGCTTGGTTTATACTTGTGATCCATGATACACAAGTTAGGACACAATATTTTATGTGGGGTGAATCCTATGTGAAGGGTTTAGGGTTTTGCATACTCTTCACTAAATTGAATATAAACAGGCATGAGGCATGGCAGGGTTCTACTTATTTTTCCCAAGTGGTACTTGGATTGGAATTCACATGTGGCCTAGGGTTTTAGTAGTGATCACCAATGTGATACACCACTAGGATTAGGACATGGGCATAAGCTTTGATCATATTTTCTTGGCTAAGGTTATTCTCCTTACTTGGTTAGGATTCTTGTCTCAAGGAAATGCTAGGTTGTCTCAAGTGCTTGGATAAACAAGGGTTGAGTACAATATCAATACTCTTCTACACAATGCATGAGGATTGGTTTGGTTAACTACTAGTGATTTACTTATTATTTCATGGGAAGAATGAGATCTATGGATCACATATATAAGTTTAACTTATCCTCTCAATTTATAAGGTAAGATCATGCATTAGACCTGATCAACATATTCCTCACTAGTCTCTCTTCTTTATGGCTTCTCTCATCACACTCACTTATATTCTTAGGGTTGATGATCATCACCCAATTTGTAATGATCAAAGTATTGGTCCTATAATAACTCATTAGTGAATCACGGTTCTCTTTTCCAAGATCAAGTATTGGTCCATATACTTGAGTATACATATGTAGCTTAAGCTCTCTGAGATAGGTAGGGTTTTCTCTAGGGTTTATGATCATTACCAAGGTGTAATGATCACCACACTTGCCTCTCTATAATTAATAAAGAATAGTTTCTTACTAAGTCAATTAGGGTTTAGTACTTGACTTATACTTCTTCTAGCATTAATTAACATCAATAACTTATCTCACTAGGATAGGGTTTGAACATTAGCCTAGGGTTATACTCAATGGATGGTGTACACATATATAAATAATCCTCTCCTCTCTCTGAGGTTTATTGGAAATGAATTGGACTGGACATGATGGAATAGTCAAGGGTTGATAAAGAATGAATAAGAGTGTCCTTGGCTTGGATCAAGTATTATAGTTGAAAATATATACCATGTGAATCATGGTAAGAATTACTTATTTAGTACACGACATGGAAAAGATAAGTAAAGAATAGGTTCTTAATTATTCATGTTCTTTGATTAATGGTTGAATAATTATTCAGGTGTTGTTGTAAGGAATGTCATGTTGAGATCTTATATAAGATCTTATAGTTGACCCTTACTTAAGGTGTGGTTTGTTGTAAACCTAATTCCTTTTGATCTAACCCATAGATCAAATCATCTCTACCCAAAACTGGGTTTTAGCAAAGATCACAGTGAAGTTTATAGCGCTTGACTTGATGATCTACTTCAATTCCAGCAAGTCAAGTGAAACTCTAGTTACTGTGGTAAGTTTTATTTGAAAGCGCGAAAATTCCCCGGATTTTCTATGCATGAATGCAATGCACACTTTGTTGTTCTCTCATTTTATAGCCTCTAAACCTGGGATATTACAATATATGCAGAGATGACGTGGTATGTCGTGTACAAGGGCAAGGTTCCCGGAGTCTACAACGACTGAGAGGAGTGTCGGAGACTGATACGTCCAATTTGCATCACTATTTTATATCATAATTTGCTGTTATTCATTGATATATTTCATATTGGGACACAATACTTATGTTATTTCATCTATTTTGCATGTTTCATCATTATTGGAGGATCGAACACCGGAGCCAGGATTCTGCTGGAAAAAGCACCGTCAGAACGCAATATTTCGGAAGATCAACTGTGGAAGGAAATTATATCAAAAATCCTATTTTTCAAGATGACGAAGGAAGCCAGAAGGAGGAGCCGAGGAGGAGCCGGGGTGGGCCCACACCCTAGGGCGGCGCGGCCCGGGCCCCGGCCGCGCCGCCATGTGGTGTGAGGGGCCCACGACCCCTTTCGCCTCCTTTTCTTCGCCAAACCCTTCGTCCCGAAGACCTAAGCCGAGGGGGTACCTCACGAAGAGTTACGGCCGCCTCGCGGGGCGGAGAACACCGGAGAGAAAAGAGCTCTCCGGCGGGCGGGAATCCGCCGGGGAAATTCCCTCCGGGAGGGGAAATCGACGCCATCGTCACCGACATCGAGCTGGACATCATCACCATCACCATCATCATCATCTCCACCATCATCACCGCCGTCATCACCGCTGGACACCGTCACCGCCGTAGCAATTTGGGTTTGATCTTGATTGTTTGATAGGGAAAACTCTCCCGGTATCGATCTATACTTGTTGTTGATGCTATTGAGTGAAACCATTGAACCAAGTTTATGTTCAGATTGTTATTCATCATCATATCACCTCTGATCATGTTCCATATGATGTCTCGTGAGTAGTTCGTTTAGTTCTTGAGGACATGGGTGAAGTCTAAATGTTAGTAGTGAACTATGGTTGAGTAATATTCAATGGTGTGATATTTAAGTTGTGGTGTTATTCTTCTAGTGGTGTCATGTGAACGTCGACTACATGACACTTCACCATTTATGGGCCTAGGGGAATGCATCTTGTATTCGTTTGCTAATTGCGGGGTTGCCGGAGTGACGAAACCTAAACCCCCGTTGGTATATCGATGCGGGAGGGATCGCGGGATCTCGAGTTTAAGGCTGTGGTTAGATTTATTCTTAATTACTTTCTTGTAGTTGCGGATGCTTGCAAGGGGTATAATCACAAGTATGTATTTAGTCCTAGGAAGGGCGGTACATTAGCATAGGTTCACCCACACAACACTTATCATAACAATGAAGATTATTTAGCCGTATGTAGCGAAAGCACTAGACTAAAATCCCATGTGTCCTCGAGAACGTTTGGTCATTATAAGTAAACAAACCGGCTTGTCCTTTGTGCTAAAAAGGATTGGGCCACTCGCTGCAATTGTTACTCTCGCACTTTACATACTCGTACTTTATTCAACTGTTACATCAAAACCCCCGAATACTTGTCCGTGAGCATTTATAGTGAATCCTTCATCGAAGCTGCTTGTCAACACCTTCTGCTCCTCGTTGGGATCGACATTCTTACTTATCGAAGATACTACGATACACCCCCTATACTTGTGGGTCATCAAGACTATTTTTACGGCGCCGTTGCCGGGGAGTGAAGCGCTATTGGTAAGTGGAATTGGTAAGGAAAACCTTCTTGTTGTGCTGATTTTATTTCTACCTGCTGCCATAAGTCATTATGGAGAGATCTTCTCTTCAATTTCTATTTGGGAAATCTACTACTACTGCAACGGTAGTAGATGAGGCGCCAGGTGAGGAAGTGATACCATATAAAATACCTATGAAAATTATTGAACGTGTTATGGATAACCGCTATGAAGGGGATGGAACTGTCCACCCCGGTGATCATTTACTTGTTTTTGCATGAATTATGCGGGTTATTCAAATGTGCAGGTATTGCTATGGATGAAGTGAGGAAGAAATTATTCTCTTTATCGCTGTCCGATAAGGCGGCGCATTGGTATAAATTACTTGGATAATGGGGATTCTCTTGAATGGAATGATATTGTGCCCCGGTTTTATTCTAAGTTCTATCCTCCAAGTGAAATTCATAAGGATCGGAATCGCATATATAATTTTTGGCCTCATGATGGAGAAAGTATTGCCCAAGCTTGGGGGAGATTGAAGTCTTTAATGCTCAAATGCCCCATTCATGAGCTTCCTGGTAATGTTATTATTGATAATTTCTATGCAAGACTTTCTTTTCAAGACAAGACCTTGCTGGATACTTCTTGTTCTGGATCACTTACACGCAACAAAGAAGAGTTTAAAAGGGACCTTCTTGATCGAATCCAAGAAAATACTGAAGGTTGGGAGAACGACAAGGGTAGAGAATCAGGTATAATTTATGATTATAAATGCATTGAAGCTTTTATGGATACTGATTTATTTCGTAATATGAGTGCTACATATGGTCTTGATTCCCAAGTTGCTGTAAATCTTTATAAAGCTTTTGCCTCTCATTATGAATTGCCTAAGAAGAATTTTTATAAGTATCATGAACCATACAAAGATAAAATTGATTCATCTATTAATAAGTGTGTTGTAATTGAAACTGCTGATCGTGTTATTCCTGAAGCTTATATTGAAAAAACTCCTTTCCCTGCTAAAATGAAAGAGTACTCTGTTATAAATAGTGCGGTTCATAAAAGTGAAAAGAAACCTAGAGAACCTGAAGAACAAATAAAAATTGAACCTGCTGTTGCAATAGTTAAAGATCTTGTGACTGAAAATGTTGAGGATGGTCATATTATTTTCTGTGAAGATGCTTCTAATATTGTTTCACATCCTAATAAACCCAAACAAGCTAGTGTTCCTATGATATCTGTTAAAATTGGTGATCATTGCTATTATGGATTATGTGATATTGGTGCAAGTGTTAGTGCTATTCCGTATGAGCTTTACACGGAGATTATGCACGGAATTGATTCTTGTGAACTTGAAGATATTGATGTGGTTATTCAGCTGGCTAATAGAGAAACTATTTCACCAATTGGTATTGTCCGAGATGTGGAAGTTTTATGCGGTAAGATTAAATATCCTCGCTGACTTTTTGGTACTTGGTTCTGCTGCTAGTGATTATTGTCCTATCATTTTTGGTAGACCTTTTCTAAATACTTGTGGAGCTATTATAGATTGCAAGAAAGAGAAAATTTTGACTAAATTTGCTGGTGAATCTTATGAGTTTAACTTCTCTAAATTTACTAAAACTCCTTATAAAGTTGATTTGCCTAGTAATGATTTTAAAATGGAGCAGTGTGCATCTATTGTTCTTGTTCCTAACAATCCTTTGCAGCAACATTTGGAGGATAGCGAGAGTGAAATTTTTAGGAAAGAAAGAGATGAACTTGAGGAAATTTTTCTTCGCCAACCTATTCTCAAGCATGATTTACCGGTGGAAGATTTGGGTACAACACCGCCACCTAAGGAAGATCCTGTTTTTGATTTAAAGCCTTTACCCGATAATCTTAAATATGCTCATATTGATGATAAGAAAATATATCCTGTTATTATTAGTTCTAAGCTTACGAGTTTGAAGAAGAAAGATTATTGCAAATATTGAAGAAACACCGAGGAGCTATTGGCTACACTCTTGATGATTTGAAGGGGATTTCTCCATCTATTTGCCAACATGCTATTAATATGGAAGATGATGCAAAGCCTCGTTGTTGAACCTCAGCGTCGTCTAATTCCGAAGATGAAGGAAGTGGTAAGGAATGAGGTATTACGACTTCTTGAAGCTGGTATTATATATCCTATTGCCGATAGTAGATGGGTTAGTCCCGTACATTGCGTTCCCAAGAAAGGAGGTATGACTTGTTGTGCCTAATGATAATGATGAGCTCATTCCTCAAAGAGTAGTTGTAGGGTATAGAATGTGCATTGATTTTCGAAAAGTTAATAAAGTTACTAAGAAAGATCATTACCCTTTACCATTTATTGATCAAATGCTAGAAAGATTGTCTAAAAATACTCATTTTTGCTTTCTTGATGGTTATTCTGGATTTTCACAAATTGTTGTTAAAGCTAAAGATCAAGAGAAAACCACCTTTACTTGTCCCTATGGAACTTATGCTTATAGACGTATGCCTTTTGGTTTATGTAATGCTCCTGCTACTTTTCAAAGATGCATGTCTGCTATTTTTCATGGTTTTTGTGAAAGTATTGTAGAGGTATTCATGGATGATTTTTCCGTTTATGGGAATTCTTTTGATAGTTGCTTGCGAAACCTTGATAAAGTTTTGCGAGAGATGTGAAGAAACTAACCTTGTTCTTAATTGGGAGAAATGCCACTTTATGGTTAATGAAGGAATTGTATTGGGACATAAAATTTCTGAGAGAGGTATTGAAGTTGATAGAGCTAAAGTTGAAGCAATTGAGAAGATGCCCTATCCGAGGGATGTTAAAGGTATTCGTAGTGTTCTTGGTCATGCTTGGGTTTTATAGGAGGTTTATTAAAGATTTCTCCAAGATTTCAAAGCCTCTTACTAATCTTCTTCAAAAAGATGTACCATTTGTTTTTGATGATGATTGTAAGGAAGCTTTTGAAACTCTTAAGAAAGCCTTAACAAGCTGCTCCTGTAGTTGAACCTCCTGATTGGAATTTACCATTTGAAATTATGTGTGATGCTAGTGATTTTCTTGTAGGTGCTTGTTCTTGGACAGCGAGTAGATAAAAAACTGAATGTTATTCATTATGCTAGTAAAACTCTTGATGCTGCTCAAAGAAATTATGCTACAACTGAAAAGGAATTATTAGTCTGTAGTCTTTGCTTGTGATAAATTTAGATCTTATATTGTTGATTCAAAAGTTACTATTCATACTGATCATGCTTGCAATTAGATACCTAATGACAAAGAAAGATGCTAAGCCGAGGCTTATTAGATGGGTACTTCTTTTGCAAGAATTTGATTTACATATTGTAGATAGGAAAGGTGCTTGATAATCCTGTTGCTTGATAATTTGTCTAGATTGGAAAATATTGCTTATGATCCTGTTCTCGTTAATGATAGTTTTCCAAATGAACAATTGGCTGTGATAAAGGTGAGCTCGCGAGACGAGTCCTTGGTATGCTTGATTATGCTAACTTTATTGTTTCCAAGTACTTGCCTCCAACCTTTTCAGCTCAGACAAAGGAGGAAATTCTTTTATGATTTGAGGCATTATTTCGGGATGACCCACACTTATATAAAGAAGGAGTGGATGGTATTATGCGAAGATGTGTTCCCGAATATGAACAACAAGAGATAATGAGTAAATGTCATGGCAGTGCTTATGGAGGACATCACGCCGGAGATAGAACCGCGCAAAAGGTTCTACAATCAGGTTTTTATTGGCCAACTCTCTTCAAGGATGCAAGGAAGTTTATTTTATCTTGTGATGAATGTCAAAGGGTTGGTAATATCTCCAGACGCAATGAAATGCCTATGAATTATACTCTTGTTATTGAACCGTTTGATTGTTGGGGATTTGACTTCATGGGACCTTTTCCCTCTTCAAAAGGTAACACTCATATACTTGTTGCTTGTTGATTATGTTACTAAATGGGTGGAAGCCATACCTACAAAAAGTGCTTGATGGTGAGACCTCTTTAAAAATGCTTTTAGATATTATTTTTCCTAGATTTGGAGTGCCCGGATATATTATGACTGATGGAGGTTCTCATTTTATTCATGGAGGTTTTAGAAAAACTCTTGCTAAGTATGGTATTAATCATAGAATTGCTTCCGCTTATCATCCTCAAACTAGTGGTCAAGTAGAATTATCAAATAGAGAGATTAAATCTATCTTGCAGAAAACCGTTAATAAATCTAGAAAGAATTGGGCTAGTAAATTGAAGGATGCACTATGGGCTTATAGAACTGCTTATAAAAACCCCATGGGAATGTCACCTTATAAAATGGTTTACAGAAAAGATTGTCATTTACCTTTAGAGCTAGAACACAAAGCTTATAGGGCTGTTAGAGAATTAAATAAAGATCCTAAACTTGCCGGTGATAAGAGGTTGCTACAATTAAGTTCTCTAGATGAATGGAGAAGTGAAGCTTATGAAAATGCTAAACTCTTTAAAGAAAAAGTTAAAAAATGGCATGATAGGAGGATCATCAAAAGAGAGTTTAATATTGGGGATAAAGTCCTATTGTATCGGTCTCGTCTCGGATTCTTTGCGGGGAAATTACTCTCGAAATGGGAAGGACCATATGTTGTCGAGGAGGTGTATCGCTCGGGAGCAATCAAGATTAGCTCTCTCCAAGGCAATGCTACGCAAGTGGTGAATGGACAAAGACTCAAGCATTATATCTCGGGTGATTCTTATAATGTTGATGTTGATATTATTCAAGTGGAAACACCGGAAGCTTTCATCAAAGGACAAATTGACAGTCCGCCGAACTCGACTTTGAATAGGTAACGATGCTTGGTAATGAAAAGTACGCAATTTACTTTCCGAACAATATTTTCGCTGTTTTTGGAAAATATGAGAAATTACGAGTTCGAAACGGAGTGGAAAGGACGCACGAGGGCGTGGCACCATAGGCCGGCGCGGCCTAGCCGGGGCCCGCGCCGACCTAGGTTTTGGCCGCCCCGTCGCCCCTTTCCGACTCTGGTTCGATCTGGTACTTTCCTTTTGTCGAGAAAATTTTTGCTATATAATCCCCCGGACCCCTGGAGGTCCGTATATCGTGTTTTCGACGTGTTTTGTTTCGAGTTGTTTCTGCCAGGATCTGTTTTTAGTCTAGAAGCACCATGGTCTCCAAGAACAAGGGCAAGGAGTTTCCAGATGAAGAAGATCGAGATCTTGGGTGGAAAGAGGAACACAAGGACGTCAAGGAAGAGGATGAAGAAGAGGTGGAGGAAGATTCACGCGCACACCCGCGTGCTACCATTGCAAGCATCAAGGTGGTGGACAACACTTTTAGTGCAAACAAGAGCGCAAGAATTCGCACTGGAGGAGCGGTTCCACGTCATTATCTAGCTCCGAAAACATCTCCATCAGGCACTCATCACCCCTTCCACAATCTAATTTTCAATAATCAAATTGAAGGGACTCCCAAGGCAGCATTGCCTAGCCGAGTGGGATATAGATCGCTCTAACACTCGCAGGAGAAAAGGAGCCCGAGGCTGAAGAGTGGGGAAATAACTCCAAGAGTTGGGACTCGCCATTAGACAGACTCTCTAACCGCGTCGAGCACAATTCAGAGATGATTCGCAATCTCATATACAGGATTGACGAGCTTCAGGAGCTTATTGAAAAGCTTGTCAGGAATTCATCACCACCATCGCCGAAGGAGTAATTCATCATCGGTATTGGCATCCCCTTGGTTTGTTCCAATCTTGGGGGAGTGCCGCGGTATCACATTATCACTACCTTTTACTTTTATTGTCAAGTAGTGTCATATCATGAATAGGGAAGTTATCGTATAAGATGGGTTGCGTTTGGAAGTATCTCTCCTTTAGTTGTCTATGTATCCCTTGGTGTGAGTTATCGATATGGAATATTAATGAGAAGTCTTATCATTTACATATTGCACATCTTATTTTAGTTTGCAATCTCTATGATTCATCTTGTTGTTAGTATTGGTATCACTTTGGGAGCATTGAATAAATCTATTTGGTTTTGGCAAACTTAGCATTGGTCAATAGCAACAACACTTTGAGGTTTAAATAGAAAAGAGAAATACATGTAGATGTTTCATTGTCTTTCTTGTTAGCTCATAGCTCATTATTCGAAGTTAAAATTGTTTGTGCTTACAAGGAAGATGCATGATTGTTTCTATCATATGTATATTTGTTTGTTTCCCTCGACTCTTATGCTTGCTAATTAACCTTGCTAGCCAAAGACCTGTCTCGAGAGGGAATACTTCTCGTGCATCCAAACCTTCAACCAAACCTATGTTATTTGTGTCCACCATACCTACCTATTACATGGTATTTTCTGCCATTCCAAGTAAATACTTCATGTGCTACCTTTAAACAATTCAAAACTTAGTATCTCTTATTTGTGTCAATGTTTAATAGCTCATGAGGAAGTATGTGGTGTTTTATCTTTCAATCTTGTTGGGCAATTTCCACCAATGGACTAGTGGCTTCATCCGCTTATCCAATAATTTTGCAAAAAGAGCTGGCAATGGGATTCCCGGTCCCAAATTAATTAAACTAAATAGACACTCCTCCATGGTATGTGATTGATGGACGGCACCCGAAGGATTCGGTTAGCCATGGCTTGTGTAAGCAAAGGTTGGGGGGAGTGTCATCATCATCATAAAGCTAAAATAAAAAGGCACTCCTTCATGGTATGAGATTGTTGGCGGGCACCCGAGGATTCGGTTAGCCATGGTTTGTGAAAGAAAGGTTGGAAGGAGTGCCACACAAAAGGAAAATATTATGGGAGCCGCTCTTAGGAGGTTGTCCGGCAAGGGGGTTAGAGTACCCGCTACCGGTCGTTGACAACAACAAACACCTCTCAAAATGTTACTTTTATTATCTCCGTATGATTTCAAAGCTGAAAGAGCTCTAGCACATGATTTAATCCCTGCTTCCCTCTGCGAAGGGCCTGTCTTTTACTTTATGTTGAGTCGGTAAACCTATTTCTCTCCATCTCAAGCAAGCATTTGAGTAGTTGTGATCAAACCATTATATTGTGATTTGCTACATCATGTCTTTTATTCTTCCTTGTTTAGTACAAGTTTTATCTGAATGAATATAGCTTTGCAAGTTATCAATGATTATGAAGAGACCATTATGATTGAGTATGCAAGTTGTGCATTATAAACTTTAACATGAGAGCGCTGCTCAATGAGATAAATATAATCTATTAATTGTTCTCTGACCAAGAACGAAGTTTGCCATCACCAATTATGATTTCTCATGCACCTTTACTTGTGATTACCTTATACTTGTTTCAATATGAGTTATAAGAGGTTGTTTACTATAATGTCCTGTGTGAATGAATATGATGTTTCTTGTCCGTATTTTGGTTATCGACTCTTCACTACATAAACATGTGGTCATGTCTATTGAGTTCAGTTTCGCTTGGGGACAAGCGAAGTCTAAGCTTGGGGGGAGTTGATACTTCCAATTTGCATCACTATTTTATATCATAATTTGCTGTTATTCATTGATATATTTCATATTGGGACACAATACTTATGTTATTTCATCTATTTTGCATGTTTCATCATTATTGGAGGATCGAACACCGGAGCCAGGATTCTGCTGGAAAAAGCACCGTCAGAACGCAATATTTCGGAAGATCAACTGTGGAAGGAAATTATATCAAAAATCCTATTTTTCAAGATGACGAAGGAAGCCAGAAGGAGGAGCCAGGAGGAGCCAGGAGGAGCCAGGGTGGGCCCACACCCTAGGGCGGCGCGGCCCAGGCCCTGGCCGCGCCGCCATGTGGTGTGAGGGGCCCACGACCCCTTTCGCCTCCTTTTCTTCGCCAAACCCTTCGTCCCGAAGACCTAAGCCGGAGGGGGTACCTCACGAAGAGTTACGGCCGCCTGCGCGGGCGGAGAACACCGGAGAGAAAAGAGCTCTCCGGTGGGCGGGAATCCGCCGGGAAATTCCCTCCGGGAGGGGGAAATCGACGCCATCGTCACCGACATCGAGCTGGACATCATCACCATCACCATCATCATCATCTCCACCATCATCACCGCCGTCATCACCGCTGGACACCGTCACCGCCGTAGCAATTTGGGTTTGATCTTGATTGTTTGATAGGGAAAACTCTCCCGGTATCGATCTATACTTGTTGTTGATGCTATTGAGTGAAACCATTGAACCAAGTTTATGTTCAGATTGTTATTCATCATCATATCACCTCTGATCATGTTCCATATGATGTCTCGTGAGTAGTTCGTTTAGTTCTTGAGGACATGGGTGAAGTCTAAATGTTAGTAGTGAACTATGGTTGAGTAATATTCAATGGTGTGATATTTAAGTTGTGGTGTTATTCTTCTAGTGGTGTCATGTGAACGTCGACTACATGACACTTCACCATTTATGGGCCTAGGGGAATGCATCTTGTATTCGTTTGCTAATTGCGGGGTTGCCGGAGTGACGAAACCTAAACCCCCGTTGGTATATCGATGCGGGAGGGATCGCAGGATCTCGCAGTTTAAGGCTGTGGTTAGATTTATTCTTAATTACTTTCTTGTAGTTGCGGATGCTTGCAAGGGGTATAATCACAAGTATGTATTTAGTCCTAGGAAGGGCGGTACATTAGCATAGGTTCACCCACACAACACTTATCATAACAATGAAGATTATTTAGCCGTATGTAGCGAAAGCACTAGACTAAAATCCCATGTGTCCTCGAGAACGTTTGGTCATTATAAGTAAACAAACCGGCTTGTCCTTTGTGCTAAAAAGGATTGGGCCACTCGCTGCAATTGTTACTCTCGCACTTTACATACTCGTACTTTATTCAACTGTTACATCAAAACCCCCTGAATACTTGTCTGTGAGCATTTACAGTGAATCCTTCATCGAAACTGCTTGTCAACACCTTCTGCTCCTCTTTGGGATCGACATTCTTACTTATCGAAGATACTACGATACACCCCCTATACTTGTGGGTCATCAGAGACAGGTTCACCGTTTTAGCGGTAACAGCTACAAAGGGTACACCACTAGAGCGGAGGCCAAAGACAGATACACACACTATCTGGTGGGAGAGAGGAGGGACCAGAGGAGGAACCGGATGAAGACCACTTTCATCGGGATGGTGCTAGTAGTGACTCTAGCTCTCTTCTATGTGATGGTAGATTAGATGATCGACCTTGTAACCCCGTAACTTGTCTAATATTTGAAATCTTGTGAATCATGTAGACTAATGTGAAGAACTATGTATTGATATACTGTGTTGTTGTCTATATAAGTTATATATCTTGTATTGTGCTGTTATACTATGCTATACTACAACCTGTATAAATACCAGCCAAAAATACAAAAAATATATAATTTTGAAATACTAGCAGTGGCGCACCAAGGAACCATCAGTGGCGCACGACCACTAAAGAGCAGTGGCGCACTAGTCTGCATAGCAGTGGCGCACTACTCTGAGATGCCCTTTGAAACTAGCAGTGGCGCACCACAGTTGTCAGCAATGGCGTACGTCATCGAGCCAGTAGTGGCGCACCCTCACACGCAGCAATGGCGCACCCCTTCACGAGAACAGTGGCGCACCCCAAAAGGCAGCAGTGGCGCATCAACAATAGACAGTAGTGGCGCACTGGTTCGGAACAACAGTGGCGCACCCCTTGGGAGCAATAGTGGCGCATCACATGAGTTATCAATGGCGCACCTGGTAGTACGCCATTGGTACTTTGGATAGTAGTAGCGCACCACTAGTGCGCCACTACTAATTGTTAGCAGTGGCGTGATAGTATTGGCGCACCACTAGTGCGCCACTGATGGCAAAAAGTGTTGCGCCACTGATTGCATGTTTTGTAGTAGTGAGGGGATTACAGGGGACGGAAATAGTTTCAGTTAACTCGGCCGAAAGGAGAGCCATTACTTCGATTTTGGGCCTGGTCTTCCAGCGGATGGACAAATCGTAGGTCCTTGTGTAGGGACCCCTGTCCGCGACCCGCAAACCGTACAAGCTTCGCCGGCGCCGTGATCGGAGAATACACAACATAAGTGGTCCGACAACTGTAAATCCGCCACAAATATATTGAACAAAAAATGGCAATTTGCAAAATTTCGTACCCTAGAATCGTTGTTTCTTTGGGAGTGGGACTCGCGTCGCAGATTTCTGGGTCCCTCGGTGCCTTACTCGCAGGTGGCACAATCGGACGAGGAATGGCCGCGGCGCGGCGCAGGTAGACGAACAACGGTGTGGGGCAGAGAAGCCAAAGAAAGAAGGAGGCCTTTTTTCCTCAGTTTGTCGGTACGTGAGGAATGTTGCGTACATGCCAAACATCTAGGCCCGTTTGAGCTTTTTGGGGCCCAAAAACTATGGTGAGACCTAGCTCAATTTGAGGAGTAGCAGCCCCTTTAACGAAAACGGGCCTCTTTGAGGCGATCGATCAAGCAAGTTGTGAGAGAGTAGAGAGTTCGGGATTACTTAGTACATGTAAACCATTGGATGTCAGGATCGGATGGCCAAGGACGCAAAAACGCCGTGGTGACTCCTAGGTATGTGAGTTTTACTGTTACTCAACGTAGACATCTTGTGAGTGGATACCTAAGGTTATCATCAGTGCAGTGTCAGTTAGAAACTTAGACCTCTCATAGAGCTTCATCATTCATATGGCAGGCTATATATGAAAATTGCATATCTGGACAGTGATGAACAACCAACAGACATGTGTCATAGTACAATGCTTAATTCTTCTAATTTGCTCGGGCATATGTCTGCTGTTTTGTCTTGCCCGTTAGCTTCATTTGGAAACAGGTCCAAATTACAGTGGGACCCTAGAATTGCATTTGTCTATCAGCAAGGTGTCCATCAAATTTCCTACAAAAAACTGTCTTCAAATATGGGAAATGAATATTATCTTCATTACATTCCTACCTCCTTGATATGGTGAATGAACCCTCTAGAATAGTTGATAATGACAAAAGTTTTCGAAGAAACTTGTCCATTGTTGAGCAATGGTTTTAAGGGGGGAGTAATGTCAGGGAATAATATGGATATGAGTAGTGGGTTTACTAGCGAGTTAATAGTTGTAAGGGTAGTATTTGTATTCCACCTATGTTGTCATGTTGTAGTAGTTGGTTAGGTCTATATAAACCTACCCTTGTATCCTGTTGCAATCAATCAAGAAATATGAACCCTGATTTTATCTTACATTTCTGCAATTTACCATTTATTTAGTTCTTGCAATTTATCGTTTTATTTGCCGATTTATCTCAAATCTCTTTTCGTTATGATCCTCTTCTGACAGACGGAACAAGCCAAGGAAACGCTAGCTCCTTTATTATTATTATTATTATTATTATTATTATTATTATTATTATTATTATTGTTATTATTAACTATTAACTATAGACTACATATAGATTGGTGTTTCCATTGTACTGTACAATTAATTGATTTGCAATACAATTAACTATAGACTATCGAGTCTCTTGCTGCATGAAGAAGAAGTTGGTGGCATTGATGGGGTTAGGGTGTGCATAAATGCACCGTCAGTTTCACACCTTTTATTTGCTGATGATTCCCTGATTCTCATGAAGGAGGATATGACTAATGCAACTTCCTTGCAACAAGTGCTTGTCTCCTATTGTGCAAATTCTGGATAATTGGTGAGTGTGGCAAAATCTTATGTTTCTCCTAATAATCATGCTATTTTGAGATCGGAAATATGTGAAACCATGCACATAGATACATAAGCTTTGTCAGATAAATATTTGGGACTTCCTACGCTTGTTGGAGCGGATAGGAGCGATTGCCTTTTACATTGTGTGGAAAGAATTATTCAGCGCATCAATGGATGGAAGGAGAAACATTTATCTATTGAAGGTAAGGAAATTTTATTGAAGGCAGTAGAACAAGCTATCCCTATTTATGCTATGTCGGTATTTCAGATTCCAAAAGGAGTTTGCAAGAGGACGATGGATGCTATCTCACAATTTTGTTGGGGCGATGATGCAAATATCCATAAAATGCATTGGTATGCATGGTGGAAATTGTGTTATCAAGGTGGCATGGGTTTCAGGGATATTCATTCTTTCAATCTTGCCATGCTGGCTAAGCAAGTGTGGAGATTAATTGATGAACCAGAATCCCTGTGTGCTAAAGTTATGCGGGCTAAGTACTACCCACATGGTGATATTCTAAAAGCTGGACCCAAGGCAGGGTCATCTTTCACATGGCAAAGTATTGTAGCAGGTTTAGCCACCTTCAAAAGAGGATATATTTGGCGCGTGAGATATGGAGATAGTATTAATATCTGGAACAATCCTTGGATCCCTTCTAGTCCTAATAGAATGATTTTGTCGCAAGGGGACAATCCATCTATACAAAGGTTTGTGAGCTCATTGATCCAATTTCTGGGCAATGGGATGAAGAGATGTTGCGGTCTATATTGAATCAAGTAGATGTTGGGCGTGTTCTTCAAATACCATTAAATACTAGGGGTTCCATGATTTCATAGCATGGAACTATACTAAGAATGGCCGGTTTACTATCCGCTCGGCCTACTATCTTCTATGGAAACACCAATTTAGACCATCTGCAGGCCAACTTGCGCTCCTAGGAGAATCAACAACAAACCCAGTATGGAAGATTATATGGAAGCTCAAGGTGCCGGCTAAGGAGAAAATATTTATTTGGAGGTCTTTGCATGGAATCTACCCGGTTAAATGTGTGTTGGCTAACCGCCATATTGGTACCAGCGGTGAATGCCCAATTTGTCATCAAGGCGCAGAAGATATTTGACACTTATTATTTACATGCTCTACTGTCGCTGAACTTTGGACTGAACTTGGTACCAAAGACCTTATTGATGATGCTGCTTTGGTGGACCGAGCTGGCTCAGGTATCCTGGAGCACTTGTTTCGTTCCTCAATCAATTCGTTTACTGGTATGCAAATAGTCCAACTAAAAGAGACGGTGGCCGTGGCCTGCTGGTATTTATGGTGGATCCGACGCCGTTGAACACATAATGAAGACGTTCCCCCATTATCTAAGTGCAAGGTATTAATTCTGCCGATAACGGCCAATGCTGCAAAGATCAACAAAAGTACTGGTACGATGGGACAAGATAAATGGTCAAAACCACTGCCCAGATACCAGATATGTTAAAGTCAATGTTGATGCATCTTTTCATGAAGAATCATGCTCTAGCTCCGCAGGAGCAATAATCCGGGATTACGAGGAAAATTTGTTGCAGCGTCATGTATTACTATCCCACATGTGTCTTCGGTGGCTATGACTGAAGCAATGGCAATGAGAGCGGGCCTCGATCTTGCTAACAGATTGGTATTCAATAGAGTCATTGCGGAGTCTGATTCACTTGAAACTATTGAAGCATGCAACGGGAGGGACAGATGGTGGAGTGAATCTTCAGCCATTCTTGCTGATTGTGTTGAATTTGCTTCCTCTATAGGGAGTGTCTCCTATCAATTTTGCTGATGATATAGCTAGGTTTTTAATCGCGAAAACGCAAAAGCTTTGCGTTTTGATGGATAAAGAAGGTTATGATATAGCTAGGTTTTGCTTTTAGAATAAGATCACCTGTACCTCGAACGATGATCTCCTAGCTTTCTTTTAAACTTGCTTGTAAATGATGTAGTTGTACTATGATTGCAGCAGCAAGTTTAGACACACTCTTTTTTCCTTAGGTAAACACTATCTATCAGAGCCAGAGCCCGATCGGAAAGGAATCGTCGTACCTCTCAAGCGACGTTCATTTCCGTGAGATGGAACGACTCGGATTCCACCTCGATTTCTCCCGTTAACCACACAACGTTTGCCGACAAAAAAATCCCGTAATTCATGGGCATAACACCTCCAGACGTTTCTCCTTGCCTCCCAAATCACCCCCCAAATCATGTCGCGCCGCCGAGCGACCTTTTCCTCGCCGCCTTGCTCTAACCACCGCTGCTTCCTTCCCTGCAGGTCGTCACCTCCGTCTCCGCCTGGTTCGTCTCGTGCGCTGGCGGCCGACGCAGGTGTTGTGAGGGCGACTCAACCAGGTCATCTAGGATACTATCTGGTGGCCCAATCTCGAGGCCGTGTGCTGCTTCCATGGCCTACTTCAACGACTACAAGATCCGGGGAGAAGGTACTCGAACGACCTCAGCTGCAGCAGGTGCGTACAACTCCACCAAGGTGTGGCTTGCATCCTCAATCTTTTAGGCTATGATTTCCAATCTCGAAGTATAATTCAGAAAGGTAGCAACTGATTTCTTAAAGTTGACGTAATACAGACCAAACCATGTAGTCTCGTTAGACTGTATTTTTATTCAAATGTATAACTTTTGATTTCTTGTGTACGCATACTTTTAGTTGATTAAGCTCACAAAACCCCCAATTATGTTGGATTAAATTGGTCTGTAGATCTCAATTTACAACCATATATTGATGAAAATTGCATGCTATTTTGCACTGTCAAATCCATGCTTCCAATATGTCTCACTTGTATTGGGCTAGCAACAAATTACCCCTTCATAGAATTGAAGCTTCCTATGTCTCATATATTGGCTTCTTAGTACTTATGTATGCTTCCTATAATCATACTCTTAAATAATCACACTTCCTATAATTCCCGTATATGCGCAGATCCCTCGCATTGTCTTTGTGAATTCTTTCTTATTTTTACACTGCCTCTTCATGTTATGTAATTAGATTTTCATCTACTGTAATACGGCATATTCAGTAGTTGATGCCAACTATGCTATGCTTGTATCTTTATTTTTGATCCTCATCCTTCTCATATGGTAATCCCTCCATCACTATATGTAACTCTACATGCTTTCATGCTTCCTAACTCTATGCTTCCATTCTTACATGCCAATCTATGCTTTCGTGCATTCTAACAATATTCAGTGGCAAGATTGTCGAACATTTTTCTAGTGTATGCAATTCCATGCTTCCATCATACTTCAATTGCTTGAAAATTGCCAAATTATTTGCTTCGTCCGTACACTATTTATCCTAGAATCATTCACCTAACATAACTTGCTTTTATGCTTCTCATCAATATTAATGATGCTTCAAATGGGACCATGTTTCACTTCAAGCCATCTGAGGTTTTTTTTTGGGTGGTTTTGGTGTGCTTATGTATGCGCTTGGATTGTTTTGCAGTAGCAGGAGGACATGTCGTGGTCTGCTCGGGAGCAAAGGAGAGAGGCTGTATGCTCTTATCAATGACACCCATGATGAGCATGTTGAGGTCCATGTCACGTGGTTGATGAAGGCATGGTTATGCTGCTAAACATCTCATGTTTCAAGCACCAACTCGGCAACGCTGGACCAACAGTTAATAGCCGCTGGTGGAAGCATGTCGGCATGTTGCGGCACGATAGTAACAATGTCCCGTTGGCTATGATGGAGCCACAGACTTGTTGACCATGTTGTCATAGGCCCTAGAAAAGTAGGAAGCATCTACCAATTCTTTTGAAGCATGGACTGATTTGATTATCCATGAAGAACAAATGAGCTCCTTTGTATTTCTTGGAATCATATCCCTAATTCCTTTGAAGCTTGTGTACTCCTGACAATGGCTCTTTTTTATGCAAAAAAGTTTGTATTTGGTAAGAAGCAATTCTAGCTCATGGCTGTTTTCAAAGGAAAATTACTTTTACACGAATGAAAATCTATTTAATCGAAGCAAACTTAATTCACCACGGAAGCAAATTTGTTGCAGATAAAAACAGCTTCAAAGAAAACCAAAATTATACTAGAATAAATGAATATCATGTCAAAACAAATTCTAGTTTGCATTGGAAGCACGTTACACTAACGTTGGAAATAAGTTCAATTCTAATGGAAGCAAACCGTAAGACTTCCTTCCTGAGGAAGCAAACCCGACGTCCACACTAATTTTGCCACATTAATTTGTAGCCTAAAATCCCTTAAGTAGCTTCCTAAAACGAAGGACAAAGAGAATTTAGGAAATAGCGTAAATTATGGAAACACGTCGCAATTTGTGCAAATCCCAATTACTACCCAGGGCTTGGACCAGACGTAATTTGTGCAAATCCCAATTACTACCCGGCTTGGCCCGGACGCAATTTATGCAAATCCCAATTACTACCCAGGGCTTGTACCAAACACTCCAGATTAACCAAATCGTACGGCTAGCGAGGAGGCCGATGGGAAGCAGATATCGGGCTCCGATGCCTAGTCCTCCCACTTTCTTACCATGGTATCTAAGAGAACTGAAAGGTTTTTAACCGGTTAGCTTTAATACAAATGACCATTTCTCTAATAATAAAGGAGCTAAGGTTTTTGCCAAAATTTTCGTCAACGTCTTTTTTCGGACGGTTTTGCCCTCCCACCGAAACACATATAGCGCACAATGCCATTATAAACGTTCGTACCGGTTCCTTTTTTTTTCGCTGGGAGCTGCGACGCGCTGGGTTTTCTTCCTTCATGTTATGGGCCGGTAGACTGGGAAGGCCGCAAGCAGACGGAGGTTCTTTTTATCTACCCATCTATGAGCGTTGAAATAGTCCCACCTCGCTGGTATATACTAACTCCCACCAGTTTATATGCCTAATTTTTCTGGGTTAATCCGAACTGAATTGGAACAACAATCAGCACCAAATATGAGGACGAGTTAAAAGAATAATGTCACACTGGTGACATGCCGGAGCGGATTAAATGAGGAATCGCACGCTGGTGGAAGCTAAGGATCAGACGAATTTGGGAAAGAAGAGCTACATGTGGAAGAACATTGGATGGGTTTCGGTCCGGAGATCCCGCGAGCGGTTGGGATGGCGTGAGGTGCTTTGGGCGCGCCGCTGGAAGCCTGGAAGGCATGGGGAACGAGAGAGAGGACGGTGTTGCGGTGCGCTCGCCATGCGCCCATGCCCCACAGGGAGGCGCCCCGTTTGGGGATGGAGACGACCGAGTGTGGGGATCCTGGGAGGATTGCAAGATAGGGATAGGGATTGTCGGTTGGTGTCCCGTCCGCTGGCGGCCTAGGTGCTCTGGGTAGCAGGAGAGCGGTGTTGGACGGCTGGTAACTGTCCTGCCCGACAGCAGCTCGACGTCAGTAGGGAAGGAGGCAAAAGAGAGAGGAGCTGAAGGAGGGCTTGGGCAGTTGGGCTGCGGTGCCTGGAACAGGGGGAATGGCGGCGCGGTGAACTGACGGCGACGCAGCGGGAGCTTCCATCTCCCTTTTCCATGGAAGACGACGGTGAATTTGGGGAGAAAACGTGTGGCTCGGAGGAGGTTAGGCTGTCGGTGCATGGGGCCCACCACGTGCGAGCGTTGAGCGCGTGCGTGGCACGACCCGGACGATGGAATCGTCGTGATCCGATCACAAGTTCCCTCCTTTTAGGTACAATCTAATTCAGACCGATTGGATGTTATGGGAAAAAATCTGGTGCAGACTATACTTACTATTTCTGTTAAAAGACATACCTCGTGGCACTCCAGCACGTCCACAAACAAAAAACTTATTTAGACTTGCTACAAATTAAACATACTGTATTTTAGTTTAGTTGTAAAAAAAAATTAGTTTAAAATGGTAAGAAAACCTTTTTTCGTTAATTGTTTGTGGTCAATATAACAAAACCTAATTGTGATACTACTAAAATCATGAATACAATATTTCAACTACCTATTTAATTTAATAATAAAGCAGCTAACGCTTATGTTAAAATTTCCGTTCAACATTTTATTTTTCGGTTTTAACTTCCCCACCCCATACATAATACAACAAAATGCTATGGTATCGATTTGTTTTTCTATTTTGCCGCCTCTACTTTGCATAACCTACGAGCAATCCCCGCCGCCAGCGCCCCTCCTACGCGCCTCCCGTCGCTGGCCAGGCCGAGTTCGCTACTTCGGTGGGGCTCGATCTCCTCCCCGATGGCGCCCGCGCGGCTCGGCTGGTCGGCAGGGAACCGGCATAGAGGAGGACCGTGGGACTTGACGGGACCCCGTTGAGGCGATCGGATAAGGCAAGTGCTCATCTACTTCGCATAGCCTCCGGGCAATACACGCCTTCCATCGCTGGCCAGACCGAGTTCGCTACTTTGGTGGGGCTCGGGCCCACGAAGAAACAGAGCTTGCACGCCTGGGAGAAACAAAACATTACGAAACTAAATGTGGCCACTGGACTAAGCTGTAGATTCCAGCAGTGATCGAAGGAAGACCCGGTAAGCATACCCATGTATAGTTGACCCGATGGAGGAGAAGGCCTTCACGGAGGGTGGGCTGAAAATGGAGGCACATAGCTCTACTGACATTAGAGTAGGCAATGATCACACTTGATATGGAGCATGTCATGGATACACTAAAGTTGGCAACCAGACAAATGGAAATTTACTTTGTGTGCCTCTCAATGTTGATTTTATTCCTGCACCCCTTTCCTTTTCATCGTGAACTGATGGTTTGACCGGTTCCGGGAGCATGCAAACATTCAACTCACTCGTTAAGGGTTACTTGTAGAAGTGTCGTAATTTTAGTTAAATTTAACTAAAAATAAATTAAAACCACAACATTAATTATGAAGAAGAGAGGGGGTATTTTTTCCGTGTGTACAATTTATAACTTTTAAAACGTTTTATTTGATATAATATGGTGCCGTAGCAAACGCACGGGTTTTGTGTTAGTACTTAAAAAAGTTTGATTTAGATTACCCACCGTTTTTACCTTCCGCGCGTGGAGAATCCACGCAACCCGCAGCAGCACCCAAAGGCCTTCCGGCCTTCTTTCCTGACTTCCTCCGCGTTCTCCCCTTCATCTCGCACTGCTATGGCTCCTCTTCTCCTCGCTGTCCTAGCGCTCCACCTTGCCGCCGCCGGGGTCTCCGCCGCGTCGAGCGTCCCCGGTTCTGGCCCTTTCGACCCCTCCCGCATCGTCCAGCTCTCGTGGCGACCCAGGTAACGATCTGATCTACGCCTCCCCCCTTCACATCTCTCAGGCCCATAGTGTACGTACGACCCTGATGGCTGTTTCCCTCGTACGCGCCGCGGTTAGGGCGTTCCTCCTCAAGGGATTCCTGTCGGACGCGGAATGCGACCACATGATCGAGCTGGTGAGTGTTCGCCACTCGATCTCGTTGTCCTGAGGCTGATTCTTTTTTTTTTTGGGTTGATTTATTCGATTGCTCTTGCGTGGTATGTAGGCGAAGGATAAGCTTGAGAAGTCTATGGTGGCGGACAACGAATCCGGTAAGAGCGTCCAGAGCGAGGTGCGGACCAGCTCTGGCATGTTCCTGGAGAAGAAGCAGGTCAGCACGAACGCACCCTGTGATTTTATTTTTATGTTTTTGATAATCTTCCGGGGTTACAGTGCTGAACAGCTGATAACCTAGAGACCTAGGTAGGAATTGCTTCCGTATCTACCGATGTTGATAAGGGAATTAGTAAGTGCACCTGTTACAGGACATTTGATATTTATATTTGGTACTCCGTATTAGAAATCTTGATTAGCCTAGTGGCCTTTTTAGGTCGTAGAACAAATGGATTGATATTTTGGCGGGATCCTTTTGTAGGCGCCAGAGCCACTCCCATAGGCTTGTTACGATGAAGAAGTTTTTCATTTATCTTTTCAAAACTCGCGATTAAACTGTTACAGGGCTGCCTAGGAGGGCGAATTATGTGCTTGTATTGATTCAGGATGGTAGAGATTAATGATTTAGAAGGTGAATTTCTATGTTCGGATTAATTAATTGATGTTACGGTGTTCTTATGTCACCATGATTTGCGAGCGGAATGTGTGCATTTATTGGTTCATCTAACTAGCAGCAGGCAACAACAATAGCATATACTATTTCTTTCATCAATTTATCAGGTGCAAGTCACAATTCAGGTGTAATCTCACAGCTTCGATGGTCAATGCACAAAATCAATGTGGAATTCGAAGAAAACATACATGTATAGCTTAATTTACGCCATCCATGGCTAACATTTTCAGTCCACTTTCATTATGTCGAGTGACAAAAATGCGAAAATTCTGAATACTGTTAAAACAGAAGGAAAGAAATATAGGAAAATGCTATTTACAACAAACATGTATTTGTTTCTTCTGACACACCTGGAGTTCAAGTTTTAAAAGGTATTAGAGTCTTCACATAACATCATAAATTTTCAATTTCGTAAAGTTAACATGGTTCCTTAATTGAAGCCGGGTTACATTGGACCTGGTATGTTGGGTTTGTTATTGGGTAAATAACAAGAAAACATAACAATTTGGGAGAAAGGTTACATAAAACAATAAGTTTGAAGAAAAGAATCACTTAGAAACAATTTCAGGGGAATCGAAACACAGACAACCCAAAGCCTGCATTTCACGGCCCTTGGCAGCGTGTCTGACCTTTGGGACTCACAAGTCTAGCATAAGGGGACAGACCAAGGCAAAGGCGACATGTAGTCCAAGTGCATGTTTTTATATAGGCTCTTCATCGAGCAACTTCCTCGAACCTGACTAAGGCACGGCCAAGGATTACGAGTCGACGAGTCGATCTGCGGTAGTGACTCATAGACTAGTTGTGACTAGTCACGACTCATGTTGACCCTGGGAGCAGCAGCAGATCGGTGGAGGAATATGTAATACAATATGTAATTACTGATGGTCAAATACCATTTGAATTTGTAATACAGTAGAAGGCCAATGAAGGAGAGTTGGCGGAGGACCCTGGGAGAAGCAGCAGATCGGTGGAAGACCAGACCAGCAAGAGCAGCAGCCACCGGCGGAGGAGCAGACTAGCAGAAGCAGCCAGCGGAGGGAGGAGCAGACCAGCACCCTCAGCAACCAGTGGAGGAGCCTCGGAGCAGCAATGACCAGTGGAGGAGAAGATGAGGAGCCATAAGGAACAGGTGGCACTGCCATGGGAGTGCAGCGACGCCATCCGGAAGATGCTCGTGGCGGCGGTGGCCAAGGAGGGGACTAAGTCAACAGTAGTGGGGATTTCTTTTGGGTTTCATGGGGGAAAACTGGGCAGCTCGATCTAGGTTTTCCAGAACTGAGCAGACAATATTGAAAAATATGACAGGTGGGGTCATTTGTTTAGTCGTTTGACTCAAAAAACTGAACTAATCGAGGTTAGTCGTGACTAGTCGAATGAGTCGCTCGAGTCCAGACATTGAGTCGGCCTAGCAGTTGCGACTCATTGACTACTCGCGACAAGCCGAGCGACTTGAAATCTATGGGCACGACCAGCAGCACGCTTGTGTCTGTGTGCAGCTGTGGCCGTCGTCAGGGTGTTCGTGCCCTTTTCCTTATTACCCATCCCTCGTTCCCCTGATGGAACTGCAAGATTGAGAGCAGCTCCTCTTCCCCTTCTCTTCCAGTTCTGGTGGGAATAGCGGCTACCACTGTTCTGTAAAATTCAGCCACTACTGTGATCTATTGTCCATCTCTCTTGCCCATGGGCTTCTCATTTCGGCTCGACTCCATCATGATGCTACATGGAATGGACCTTCACGGGAGAAACACCTGATTCAGTTGTTGCCTGCTGTCATTCAAGCAAACTTGCCTCACATCCAGTATGTTTCATGGCTCTTGCTTTATGACCAATGGAGTCAATAGGTTAGATCTGACGGGGAAAAATGACGCAAAGTAGCACAAGAACATGCCCAGTCTCAATGATAGATCATTTCAGTCGCTATGGGAAAAACAGAGAAACTAAGCAGACAGCACCTTCACCGGAGTAGCTTGCCAGCGGCGCAAAAAGAGGTGTGTAGATGAATTGCTGGTGGTAGAAGGTGCTCAGTAGAGCGAGTCGAGACCGGGTGGGAGTGATGAATAAGTCTTTGTATTCTGGTCTATGTGGAGCTGCTGCTGCACATGGTTTTTGTGAAGGACTGCAGCACACACATGGTCTTTGTGAAGGACTGGCTGTTAGGATAGGCATCCTAGATCTTTGACTGCTTTTAGGGGCATCAAGGACTGGTAGGTAGTTAGCAGCTTTTAGACTAGCATATTTTGGCTGGCTAGCAGCTATAAATCTGTACCCCGTGCCCTCAGTTCGGAAATGGCATTGTGTACGAATTGTGAGAAATAAACCAACGAAAATTGCCCCAACTCCTAGTGTCATCCTCTTCTTCATGAAAGTGAGGCTAGAGATACTAACAAGTGGTATCAGAGCAAGGTTGTCTTGCAGCTTGAGCATTTCCTGCTCCTCCCCTTCACAGGGAAGGGAGCAGCCCCAGCCAGTTGCAGCCTCAACTGCCCCTGGTTACTTCCCTCCATTCGGGTTGTCGAGCGGTTACTTCCTTCCATTCGGGTTGTCGAGCAGTAGCTCGTCGGAAGCAGCGCTCAGCCCGCCAGCAGCGAGCCATGTCCGACGGCCACTCTCAGCACAGCTACCTCCAGCACGCGGTGTCGGCAGGAGGCCGATCGCGCCGTGGCAGAGGAGCGTGAACGAGTGGCTGCAGCGGCAACAAGGGCGTCGAGGCTGGCAGCGGCGGAGCTGGCAGCAGCCAGAGCGGAGGTAGAAGCAGCAGCAGCGGAGGCAACACGTGCGGCGGCGGAGGTCGAGGTGTTGCGCGGCAGCGCCAACAACTCGGTTTCTGCTGATGGCAGCGCCGACGCAGACCAAGTCGACGCAGTGGCGCAACAGGCGGCGCAGCGAGCGGCGGAGTGGGCGTCCGAGCACACCCGCGCACCTCGGGATGGCGCTCCCAGAGGAGGCGTGCACGGCGGTGGCTGGGATGACCAAGACCACGGCCTCTACGGGGTTCAGACTGTGGTCAGGGATGTTGGTCCCGGTGTTGGGTGGCCTACCCTCACCAAAACCAACTACGTCGAGTGGGCCATGATCATGAAGATCAGGCTCAGGTGCGGCACATGTGGGAGGCACTCCACGACGGCGACGTCGACCATCATGAGGATCGACGGGCGCTGGACGCCATCATCGCCGCAGTCCCGGCCGAGATGCACGGCCGAGATGCAGTTCTCACTCTTCCACAAGCAGACTGCCAAGGAGGCTTGGGACGCCATTGCCGCGGCACGCATCGGCAGCGACTGTGCTCGCAAGTCCACACTGCAGGCACTTCGCAAGGTGTGGGAGAACCTGGCCTTCTAGCCAGGTGAGGACGTTGATGACTTTGCTCTCCGTCTTAACACCCTGCTGCAGAAGATGGTGCAGTTCGGCGATGACGCTTACGACGAGGAGAGAGATGTCAAGAAGCTCTTTCGCTGCGTCCCCGAGAAGTACAAGCAGATGACTCGCTCGATCGAGGTCCTTGCTGGACCTCTCCACCATGACGATCGAGGAGGCGATAGGTCGCCTCAAGGTCGTCGACACCGACGAACCACAGTATTCGTTGGGGCCCATCACCACCGGCGGGAAGCTGCTCCTCACTCGGGAGCAGTGGGATGCCGGCCACGGTGACAGGAAGAAGGGAGAGTCTTCTTCCTCGACAGGCGGCCGCAAGCGCGGCAAGCCACGCAAGGCGCGGAAGGATGACCATGCCAAGGCGTAAGGTGATGCCGACGGAGAGCAAAGTCATATTTTTCTGATTGTGTTTGTGTTTTTCTGATTGTGTTTGTTTATGACTTAACTGCTCTGCTTCTTTCCTGCATATGTGCATCACGCGCATCATGTTCTACACCAGTCTTGTTGACAATTTTACCTGAATGTTGTGCCAACTTACTGGACATACTAGTAATCGAGCACGTGCAATGCATGTGTATTCTATAGAGTTAATTTTCACATGGAATACAAAATGGTTGTAGTGAGTATCATAATGTCTTTGGTATTTGCGACATCTTCTGAATCCCACCTTTTTTGAATGAGTTTCACCATGCTTTCTATAGTTTTAGTTCATCTACATCTTTTAACTTGAAAAGCTAAAACTTGGGCCTTAAGAAACCACACATCATTCAATCTTCTATGCAACTAAGCCATGCGTTTAATTTAAGAAAACATGTAGGACAACTATCTGAAGCAAGGGGTCCAATATACAACCATTCTTTCTTTACTTGTGGTATCTCATCACACAAGTTGGATGCACCATCCTGACTTAAAAAATCAAGATGCAAAGACCCTGAAGAATATTATATACTCACTGGCTAAAAAGCACAAAAATCTGGCCAGAAATTTACAAATATATATATTTGTATAAGACCTAAAATAGATGCACATTGGTCAGGTATTCTCTTGGGTGCTCCACTTTTAAAGCAGAATATCAAATAGACATGCATGATAGATCAACACGAATGTACTATAGTGAATCAAACTTTCAAAGTGATGCACGCAAGAAAGCAACTTTCTTTGTAGCTTTAGTTTTGCATTTTGATGGTTTGGTAGATGAAGAGATAAGTGAAATTCTTAGCTTACTAAAATCATTAGGAGAAATGAGGACCATCTCTCAAATGCGCGTGTTGCTCCATTACTTGAAGCCTTGTTTGTGGTCAAAAGCTGCTATATCACCCAGAGATCTGGCTGATTAGAACAAAAATGGAAATTTGAGATCCCTTCTTCTCTACTGAAATGAAACAAAAATATGTTACCATGGAAGCTGATTGATAACGCGCCCAAGACAATAAACTTCAAAAAATGAAACTTGAGGATGCATACCTCTCTAGTTATAAGAAAATAACCTTCACCATTGAAGCTGATTGATATCTCACACAAAAGATAATTAACTGCAGGATACCTACCTCTGTAGTAAAAGGGAAAGAATCACTCGCCCTTTTTCGATCGTTTTTTTTAATGCAAATAGATTCAATCTAGTAATTTCTTTTAGATTAAAGAATCATTATCGAATATATTCTTGCACCATATCTCCATGACCATAACGGGACATGAAAAGATTGTTTGTGGTGAACTTCCATCTCAACATGAGGCCAACCTGTCTAGTTGTCAAACGGAAACAACGAACTCAATAAGGATTTGTAAATTAGTTATTATTAGGATATAGAAGGAGGAGAAAATGTTAAAATGGCAACTACTTTTAAAACGGCAACTACTTTTATATATACCACATCATGTGTATGGATATTTCTGCACCTGGAAGCACACTGTAAGCAAATACTCGTGGTAGTTAAAATATATAATTCATACCTCGTTTCTCCAGCAGCATGACATCAATCCCTCTCAACACCAACCGCATCCCGGCCCTCAATAAGAAACGTACAGCCCAGTGGACATCTTCCCCTGCAGCGTACCGTCAGGGGAGGCATACCGTCGCAGCAGCAGGTTCAGAAGTACTCTTGCATGCACATGATTAGTATGCCAGGGAACCCGTTTGGGGCACGCCGGTGGCATGGTGTGGACTGGTCGTGAACGCCACACCTATCAGCGTAATCAAGTATTCTCAGCAGCCATCACGTACTCGGCAATGGCGGGGAGGTAGCTGCGGCGGCAATATGCAGGGCGCTGGCACCGGCGTGGAGGGCTCCAGCGGCACGGGGTGCAGGGATCCAGTAGCAGGCCTGCAGCTAAGAGGCGTCGCGGTGTGCAGGGTGGCGATGTGATCGCGTCGGGCAGGGTTGCGGCGGCGGCATGGTCTCGTCGGGCAGGGCGTGTGATGACGCTGGTTGTGGGAAAAATATGGGCGACGCGGTTACAGTATTGATTATCGTCTGACTGACTGACACTGTTTTACCGCAAACGTGGGTGAGATATGAACCGTGCGATACCGGTTAGATGGCTATGATTTGTTGGATCACCCCAGTCTGGGTCTTTTTAGTGCTGGCCATTCTCAAGCTTGCAATTGTGATTGTTTCAGACTTAACAGCTGAACCTGAGTTATTGAGTGCTGTGATGTTGATTCATGTTCACTCCAAATACGCGTGCTCAGAAATAGATGCAATAAAGATTCCTTAATTCATTTCTGGACCAAAGGCCATGTTAGAGCTAGTTTGGTTGGAAGTTAATTGAACTATAGTAAGTTGTCTTGCTTGTTAGCATATATTATCTGTGTGTGCGTGTGCCACGGCACATGGAATTAGTATAACACTACATAAGGCACATCTTCTGGTAACTACCTCAGTACAATATACAACATGTAACATCAATATATTAACTAAACTAATCATTTGGCAGGATGAAGTAGTAGCAAGGATAGAGGAGAGAATTGCTGCTTGGACTTTCCTTCCATCAGGTACTTCAGTTGATCTATCCGTTACATCTTATGTCTTTGTGTTTTTTTAATAGTCAATAATAGTATTTCAATTATGCCCATGGACAGAGAATGGCGAGTCCATTCAAATATTACATTATGAGAATGGCGAGAAGTATGAGCCACACTATGATTACTTCCATGACAAAAACAACCAAGCCCTGGGGGGTCACCGAATTGCGACTGTACTCATGTACCTATCTAATGTTGAGAAGGGTGGAGAGACCATCTTCCCCAACGCAGAGGTAATTTGCCCACAGTCCCTTCAACTGTCCTAGGTCTCTCACGCACCTGCACATATTCTGCAGGGGAAGTTAACACAACACAAGGATGAGATGACATCTGAGTGTGCTAAAAATGGATATGCAGGTAAAGTTCCTTTGAGAACCCTTCTCGCTTGATATTGGAATGTCGCCCCTGTACCCCTTTTTGGCATGATAGCTTCAATGCTCAGTAGAACTTGGTTCTTTCATACGCCTAGTAGCTTTACATATCTTACTGGTATACTATACAGTGACAGTTCAAGTCATTGTGAAACTTAAATGCTGGCTGCCCTCTGCAGTAAAGCCCACGAAAGGTGATGCTCTGCTGTTCTTCAGCCTTCACCCAGATGCAACAACAGATCCTGACAGCTTGCATGGGAGCTGCCCGGTCATCGAAGGCCAGAAGTGGTCCGCGACGAAATGGATCCATGTGAGGTCGTTCGAGAAGCCTGACAAGCACGGAGGTTCCGGTGATGGGTGTGTGGATGAGAATGTTCTGTGTGCTCAGTGGGCGGCAGTGGGGGAGTGCGCCAAGAATCCTAACTATATGGTGGGCACCAAGGAAGCACCTGGCTTCTGCAGGAAGAGTTGCAACGTATGCGTACAGTAAGTTACTTAAACCATCCATCCACCGCCCTGATATGCAAGATGGCATGGATAAATTATTGATCCAGTGCTAAGTCCAGGGTTGGTATACGTTTGCTCATGGATATCATGTGTGACCCGGAATGAATTGAAATACAAGATCTATCATATATTGTCTTGGAATATATTGCAGCTGGAGAAAAAAACAATTGTCCTCATGTCCAAGCTTTCGGCTAATTAGTAATTTACCCGTTTTAGCTGAGCCATCAAATTAGTGATAACCGATTGAGCAATCTTGTTCGCTTCAATTAGAGCATCTCCACCCGCCCTCTCTAAAAGCCCCCTATACCAACTTTCAATCTGGCGCCCTCGGGCTGAACCCAGTAGAAAGGCGGCTAGCGTGGGCGGGGCGCCGGACGGCTGGAAAGTCGCCACGGGCTAGCCTTGGCAGCCAGATGTGCCTACATCTTCCCGCCAGTTCCGCTGATTTCTGCCTACATCTTTTTGTCCTTTCCACCGCTTCTTGCCATTGTTGCCGCTATATGAAGGCGGGAAGTGGTGGAAGGGCCACATCTTATACCCTAGTTTTACATATATCTCTCTCACACACATCTCACCCATGACGTCCGGTGATCTTGCCCTCACCCACGTGGAGGTTGAGGCGCTCCCCTACCCGCTAGGGTTCATATGCCCCCGGGTTGGCGCCTGAACGCCGGAGGCGTACCGGTCTCCCCCGGCCTCAAGGTGCAGCTCGGCGCGCGGCCATCACCCATCACTACTACGTTGAGCTCACCCCCGAGCAGCGCATGGATCCTTGCTGGGATCCCGACAACGTCGCAACTTTGGACACCTTCGCCAATCGATGGGAGATGGAGCTCGCCAGGTATGAGGGGGGTGGGGACAACAACGAGGCCGGCTGATGGGGCAGCCGGACCCTCGAGGGTGTGATGAACCACATCTTCGCGGGCGACTACCCCTGCCTGCAATACCCTCACTTCCAGCCGCCGAAGAAGGGCGGCAGCAAGCGCAGCGCCTTAGTCATCCGGACGCCCTATCCCCCTCCCTCCCCCCCTAAAGCCGCCACTGCCGTTGCTGGTGGAGGCTGGCCAGTCCTGGTGGGAGAAGGAGGAGCAGGCCTACCGTGCACGCCGTGGCACGACGGCCTAGGTTCTAGCCGCTGCAGCCATCTGTCCCCGCCGCGTGCGCCGCCACAGCCTCCGCGGATGCAACCACCACCGCCGCCACGTAGGTTCAAGCCGCGCCCGGCTAGCGACGACGACGGCTCCTTCGACGACAACGACGACGACTTCGAGTGTACTATAGGCCTAGATATAAATATGACTAGTTTTTTATTTATAATAAAATAATAATAATTTTATTTAAAACGTACATCATTTGTATGGGGTCATGGCTGGGGCCTGACCGACCTCCATTTTGTGTTTAGCGCCGGAGCCTCCATATGGACAAAAAAGGGTACTGCATAGCGACGCGGACTTTTGGCTCATGGGTGGCACACCCCCTATAGATCCATCGCGTAGATTTGCTTTAAGATTGATGCAGGGAAATTAAGGAAAATCGGTCACTGAATCTGTCAGACTCATAATACATCTGAATACGAGGGTTTCTACGTGGCAGCTCGTAGCACTTAGTGCATCTCCAACGGCGCGACGCATTTCGGACGTCCAATTATCCGCGGGCGTCTGTTTGCGTCGCCTGGCGGACGCGGAAATAGTCGTGCGTCCGTTTGCATCTGGGGCTGGCTTCAGCGGGCCGACGCATTTTCGGCGCGAGCCAGAATTCAGAAAAGAGATTGTAGCCTCAAATTTGCACGAAATTACAGCCGCAAATTGAGTCTGAAATAAATTCATCACAGTTTGCACATGGTACGACACAAAGTGGAGTCCAAAAGGGGCACAACAAGGCCTGAACAGCAAACAAAAAAGTCCAAAAGGAGGCCAAGGTGCTGGACGCATGGCGCCGGCGATCAGGCGTCTCACACGCGGATTTCGGCGTGCCTCTTCATGAACGAGGCCCTGGTGTCGTTGTCGACGCCGCTCAAGTCGGCTAGCATGATCCTTGTGTCTTCTGCACGGGTCTTGGCCTCGGCGTCCATCCTCCTGGCCTCGGCGTCACGCAATTTGGCCTCGGCGTCTGTCTTTTTGGCCTCGACGTCCATCCGTTGGACCTCAATGACCTCTTTCGTGAGGTTGAGGTAGATGGCAGCTGCGGCCTCTTTTTCCAGACGCCTCTTCTCGTCCTTGGCAGCCAAGGCGGCAAGATTCTCGGCCACTATCTTCTCCATGCTCTGGGTGAACGCAATGGCTTGTGCCTCCCGGGCTAGATCGGCCTTGGTAGCCTTATGGCCTCTGGGATGAGGTGGAAGGGCTTGGCGGCCTTGATCGTCGTCTTCGCCGTCAAGGTTGACCGATGTTCCATTCTTCACAGCTTCATCGTAGTCCGCAAAGCTTGTCTTCCACTTCTCCGCGTCCTTGAGCTTGTCCCAGCAATGGACCATATGGTAGCCCTTCTTATTGATAAGGTCTAAGACTTAGTGATGTGGTCTAAGACCCCGTGTGTGGCCCGATCTCGCGATTGACCCGAAATCCAAAGGGGAAAGAGAGGAAGAACGCGAAGAACACGAAGAACACGAAGAACACGAAGAACTCACGCACGCACACCAACCCGATACAACCGATACTTACCCTCGTGGCTCGATGGACCACGCCAATAGAATCAACCCGGAAGAGGCGCGAAGTAGAATTCCGAGCGGAGAGATTGGTGAGGGAGACGAATCTAGGAGTGGGAGAGAGAGTGGGTAGCACTTGAATCTCACACACCAAATCCAATCATCCAACAAGGGTAGCCTTGATACAAAGGGGATGAAACCCTAGGGAGACAAAGCTCAAGTTCATGGTTAAGCCTAAATCTTGTCTAAGGAGTAAAGGGGATGACCTAGGTGCTTATATAGAGGTACAAGGTGACTTGGGTCGAATAGGTATGCGGTGGACCGACTCGGGCAGGTTCCGGTCAAGTCGAACCCGTGAAATCCGGTCAACCGGGCGCCAACCGGGCTGCAGACCGGGCAGGCCGGCGCCAGGGCCGGTCAACCGGGCGCCAGACCGGGAAGTTCGCAAAAGTCCCGCTGGTTGGCGTCGGTACGACGCCCGGTTGTCGCCGGGGTGGATCCGGTCTGGGGTCCGGTCTGACCGGCCCTGGGGCCGGCCTGGCCGGTCTGTGGCCCGGTCTGACCGGCCTCTGGGCCGGCTGGGCCTCTTCCTCCTGCCTCTTCTTCCTCTTCCTTCCTTCTTCTTCTTCTTCCTTCTTCCTTGCACCATGGGAGTTCCTTCTCTCTTGGTCCTTGTCGATGTCGGCACCTATAGACACCATGATGATAGGCATGAGGTAGCATGCCATTCAAGTTGGTGTTGAGATCGACCATAGAGAGGAAGGAGTTCACCTTGACATATATGGCGGGGTTTTGTGTTGTTGGTCCACTTGGGGGACTCCTTGTCCATGGTGTAGCGTCGACGATAGGCGGGGCTGCATCATCTCCCCCCCTTGGGGAAGAGTCGTCCTCGACTCTTGTTCCTCCTCACCGATGATGTAGACGTTGATCCTTGTAGCTTGGTGAAAGACTTGTATCGGTGCCCTTGTGTCCTTATGGATGCTCGTCGTAGTGCGGGCGTCTTTGTTGTAGTCCATAATGGGTCTCCCATGTAGTGGTGGAGGGACAAAGTCTCGGTCGAAGAAGAACGTGTGGAAAAACAACTTGCGAAAGGAAAGCTTGAGGATGCCAATGTGGTGACCGGCGAACAAGAGGCTCTCAATCAACTAGGAAGCATCAAGTCATTTCTCCAAGAGGCATTTGGCAAAAATGGAAATCAAAAGAGTGTCGATGTATCCAAAATGTGGTAGGGCAAAAATTTGTGCATGTAAAAGTTTGCTTTGGGAGGTGTCAAAAATGTTGGTGTATAGTATTGTCCCACACAAATGGAACAATCAAAAGGCAAGTATCGGCGGCAAAATTTGGGGCAAAATTGTTATGTGCAATGGCAAAGAGATGGAAACTTCTAGCTTGGGAACGTATGGTTGGCGTGAGCCTAGTATGAATATCCTCAAGTGTCAAAGAATCCATTGCAATTGCTAAAGATGAAATGAGAAATCCAAAGGAGAGCAACTTTTGGTGTGACATGTGGCACAAGATGTATAAGATGTCTCTCACATGTATGACATGGTCCTTGAGATTCTCGGAGTGTATGATGATAACATCAAGGCATACAACAATCATTGTGCCAACAAGATGTGTCAAGAGATGTTGCATAAGAGGCCAAAGAGGTGACGAGGAGTTAGACCAAACCGAAAGCTCGACAAACCAAGTCGGAAACACACGAGGGTGAAGGCGTTTGGGAACATACCCTTTGGTGTGAATCCCATGGGTTTGATCATGTATCTCGTCCTTGTTGGGGTAGCTCTCAATTGCACGTTTCGTCAACTCATGCTCCGTGGCGGTGGATGTTGTCGTTCGGGTACCTATACACACAATAGAGAGAACAAAAAGCGTGTGTGCATGGTAGATGAAAACATCATCCATCATGATGTTCCATGACTTGTGCACATCACCATTAGTGTCAAGCAAGATAGTATGAAATGCATGGCGATGGTGCATATTGCAAGAAGGTGCATTCATGGCATGTGGTAACTCATGATCATCAAAAAGTGAGAAGGCTATGGGGGCCAACTCGTGGACAATGAAATAAGCATTCTTGCATACCAAGCATAATAAAGAGCAATTGTTCACAATCTTGGATGCAAGGATCATGGAATAGTGCAAGCATTTTGGGCAAAGCATGTTTAACATTTTATCATTGTTGTCGACAACCCTATGGAAAGAGCAAGTGTTCATCACGGGTGTCACAACACAAGCATTATCATAATCATTATCATTGCAAGCAAGCGGGGAAAAAGTGAAACTCTCATAGCATGGCATGGTCATAGTAGCACAATCAATCAATTCCACATGGTCAACAATGTTAGCAAGCAAAGCATCACATGGGAATATGAAAGAAGAATGTGACGTAACAAATGTATCATCAAGATCATGCATGCACTCATAAGTCATCATGTCCACTAGTGGGATCATGGCATCATCAACACCTATGTTGTTACCTTTGTAGGCCGACTCATTTGAGGTAGGTGTTGTGGAGGTAGGAGGATCCATGTGGTCGACATGTCCATCTTGAAGCAAGCATGGTGAGATATCATCATCTTCATGCACCATGTACATCGTCTCCATGAGCGGGAACTCGTCCTCCGTGGAACCTAGTGCAACATAAGAAGACACAAACGAGGGAGAGGTTAATGTGTTAGCAAATGCTATGTCCTCCATGGACCTATCATCTACCTCTCTCAACTCACTTTGTGTATCACTCATGTCCTCCAAATCAAAGCACTCAAACTCACATATGGGGTGGAAGTCACTCAACACACTCTCACTCTCACTCAAGTGGGCTAAGTGGCTCTCATGCTCACATGGGATTGGTACCAACTCATCAATCAAGCATATAGGAGTAGGCTCGACTTTCTCATCTCCATGCGCCTCCTTGGTTGAAGGGAACTTCCCATGCTCAACCATCTCAACTCCATGCGCCTCCGAGGGAGAATCCCATGCTCTCCATGCTCAACTCCATGCGCCTCCGTAGGTGAAGGGAGAATCCCAAGCTCACCATGCTCAACTCCCTCGCCTCCTAAGTCGTCCTCAAGTGGTGGCATCTTGGAGACTTGTGCATTGAGCTCGTCGAAGTAGAGCTTCTTGGCGCTTGGCGTTGTGCATTGCCATGCCATGTGACCCTTTGCGTTGCACACCTCACATAGGAGATTGGGACATTCCCGTGGAGGATGGCCTTGTTGCTTGCACTTGTAGCATCGTAGTCCATAGGCGTATGGCGAGGTAGGGGCCATTGTGGTGGTGGCACAAGAGGTAGAAGTCGCCTTATGAGGAAGGTCTTCATGTCTAGGCTCTCGTCTTCTTGCCTCATCACCATGTCTTGAGTGGTGTCGTCGAAGATCATGTGTGGACGGATGTCGATGTAGACCATGAGGTGGTGGTGGTTGACGACGATCATGAGATGGTGTGAGTCGATGACGGTCCTTGCCATGCCTAGATGATGGCTCATGCGACTTGGCATGTTGCTTGTTGTGCCTTGTGGAGCTTGGAGAAGCGTGTCGATGGCGATCATGTTGGGGACGCTCTTGATGCTCCACATGATGTCCGTGATGTCGATGATCTTGTGCATAGGCACTCTCATGATGGCGCCTTGTGGAGCTCGGAGAAGTGTGTCGATGTCGAACATGTTGGGGACGCTCTTGATGATCCATATGATGGTGCCATCGTGGAGGTCCTCGATCTTCATATGTAGCTCCATTGGCCAAGTAGGGGTATGTGGGAGCATCGGCGTTGTTCAAGGTGGAGTCGAAGTGAGGCTCCGCCATGGTGTCGATGTCGTAGGCGTGGCGGTGCTCCACCATGTCGTCCATGCTTGATGAGCCATTGTCGATGTAGAGCTCGTCGATGTCGTCCTCACGGTGGTGCTCCACCATGTCGTCCACGCTTGTTGAGCCATTGTCGAAGTAGAGCTCCTCTATGCCGGCCATGTCGGTGATGCTTGTGGAGCCATGGTTGTTGTCGAGCTCCTCGATGTCGGACATGCCGATGATGCTTGCGGAGCCATAGTCGGAGTAGGGCTCCACATGTTCCTCCACATCCGCGGTGCTTGAAGAGGTATCCTCCTCGAAGTGCTCCGTGTACTCCTCCGTATCTTCTTCGTCGCTATACATGTTAGGAAGACAATATCTATATGGTGTATGTTAGTGGAAGAACACTACCTCGCAACCTTACCGTGGTATGACAAGATTGGGGTGATCCAACAAACCGAGAGTTAGAACAATTGTATCGGGCACTCACACAAAGACACACGCAAAAGCTAGCAAATATGGTGGTAGGTGAGTGTGGTGGAAAACCAAAAGACGAAATCCGAAATCAAGTGTATTGTCAAGAGTGGTGGAAATCCAAAAATCAAATGTCAAAGCGATGATCACTATAAACACGGAAAAGAGATGGAACTCACACACGAGATGAACGGGGTTAGTGCGACCAAGGAATGAGCGGAAAAGTGTATGAAGCCCTTAATCAAGGGTGCTCGGTGTCACACTAACACAAGAAGAGATCAAAGCTTTGGTTGCAAACGAAGAGACAACAAGATTCACACGCGGCCTCTCTTCTCTTTTTCTCTCTTTTGCTTAAAAGCTTTTTCTCTTTTGTATTTGGTGGCACTTGCACTCTTGTGTATCTATGGTGGCACTTTGTACACTTTTGTATGTATGATGGCACTCGCACACTTTTGCTCTTTTTGTGTTTTGGCGGCCTTTTCTCGCACTATGTTAGCGTTAGCTCGCTTTTGCTATTTTGCCACACGAGTTTTGCTTAGAAGCTTGACTCCACACTACACACACACCTCACAATCGGGGCCACGTGCAATGTCTCGCAACACTCAATAAGCAATGCTCGATAGGATAGATCGCAAAAGAAGAGGGGTTACAAGGGAATGCAAGTTATACCTAAGATGATAGGCGGTGATGAACACACAACTTGCGATGATGGCGGTGATGTCAAGAGTACGGTTGCACGCTCGGGGTGCCTCGGATGCCGTCGCTTGCGTCGGAGCTGCGGGTTAGTTTCACAAACAAGGCACTCAAACCGGAACAAGCAAACACAAGTTAGCGGAAGAAAAGGGTCAAAGTAGCTTGGCGGTGGTGGCGGTGGTAAGCCGGTGGTGGGTGGTGTCGATGCTCTTGCGGTTGCGGCGGTGTTTATGGGGCCGCGGTGGTGTTTACCGGTGGTCTGCGGGGGTGACGGAGCTTGCCGGCGGATGAGAGGGGTGGTGGTGGTCGGCGGTGGTGGTGGAAGTGGTGGCGCCCGGTCTGGCGCCCGGTTGACCGGCTCCTGGACCGGCCTGCCCGGTTGACCGGGTTCTGGGCCGGCCTGGCCGGTCTGCCGCCCGGTCGACCGGATTTCTCAACCGGCCTGTCGTGTTCTTGAGCCAAACTCGTCCAAATCGACCCAAATCAAAGGGAAACGATGGAATTGGGGGCTAAAAGTTGGGGAAATAGTAGATCAAGCACAATAACACCGAATCCACCGACCAAAACCACTCAAAACGCAACGAAATCGCAGATCCGTCAAAAGGCAATTTAGGGCTATTTTTGGGGATTTTTGGGGAAAAATTTTCAGAGATGAAATTGGGTGGGTGGGGGGTCAAATCCGCGGAAACCAAAGGCTGCTGATACCATATGATGTGGTCTAAGACCCCGTGTGTGGCCCGATCTCGCGGTTGACCCGAAATCCAAAGGGGAAAGAGAGGAAGAACGCGAAGAACACGAAGAACACGAAGAACTCGCGCACGCACACCAACCCGATACAACCGATACTTACCCTCGTGGCTCGATGGACCACGCCAATAGAATCAACCCGGAAGAGACGCGAAGTAGAATTCCGAGCGGAGAGATTGGTGAGGGAGACGAATCTAGGAGTGGGAGAGAGAGTGGGTAGCACTTGAATCTCACACACCAAATCCAATCATCCAACAAGGGTAGCCTTGATACAAAGGGGATGAAACCCTAGGGAGACAAAGCTCAAGTTCATGTTTAAGCCTAAATCTTGTCTAAGGAGTAAAGGGGATGACCTAGGTGCTTATATAGAGGTACAAGGCGACTTGGGTCGAATAGGTATGCGGCGGACCGACTCGGGCAGTTTCCGGTCGAGTCGAACCCGTGAAATCCGGTCAACCGGGCGCCAACCGGGCTGCAGACCGGGCAGGCCGGCGCCAGGGCCGGTCAACCGGGCGCCAGACCGGGAAGTTCGCAGAAGTCCCGCTAGTTGGCGTCGGTACGACGCCCGGTTGTCGCCGGGGTGGATCCGGTCTGGGGTCCGGTCTGACCGGCCCTGGGGCCGGCCTGGCCGGTCTGTGGCCCGGTCTGACCTGCCTCTGGGCCGGCTGGGCCTCTTCCTCCCGCCTCTTCTTCCTCTTCCTTCCTTCTTCTTCTTCCTTCTTCCTTGCACCATGGGAGTTCCTTCTCTCTTGGTCCTTGTCGACGTCGGCACCTATAGACACCATGATGATAGGCATGAGGTAGCATGCCATTCAAGTTGGTGTTGAGATCGACCATAGAGAGGAAGGAGTTCACCTTAACATATATGGCGGGGTTTTGTGTTGTTGGTCCACTTGGGGGACTCCTTGGCCATGGTGTAGCGTCGACGATAGGCGGGGCTGCATCACTTAGGATGTGCCCAATCTTACGAATTTGATCCAAAATCAAAAAGGGGAAAAAGGGGAAAAGTGAAGAACGGGATGAACACGAAGAACGAACACACGCACGCCAACCCGATACAAACGAGTTTCACTCCTATGGCTCGATTAACCATGCCGATTGAATCACACGGGGAGAGACCGCGAGGTAGAATCCCGGTGTGAGAGATCGGTGATGGAGATGAACACTTGTGTGAGAGAGAGTGGGGCACACTAGAATCTCACACACAAATTATTCAATCTTCAACAACAGGTGGCCTTGATGAAACATAGGAGATCATCCTAGAGGTTTGTGAGCAAAACTCCAAAGATAATCCAAGTCTATGTCTACCTAGCAAATGAGGGATACAGGAGCACATATAGCTCAGATTTTAGTCAAGGGTAGTTTGGGGCAAAGGCTAAATAAGTTACAACCGCTAGATGTCGATCAATGGCTCAGATCCATGGAGGTCCAAGGTGCGAGCGGAGGTACCGCTCGAGGTACCGGGGAGAGGCAGAAAAAGAGAGAAACATTGTTGGGGGTCGGGGCCTCTGGGCGGTACCACGGTCGGGGGTACCGCCCGAGGTGCCGGGGAGCTGCAGCACTTGGATGCAACGTTATTGGGGGTCGGGGACCCCTCAGCGGTACCTCGGCCGGAGCCTCCAGGCAGAGGTACCGGCCTCCCTTCCTCCCGTGCGTCCAAGGTGGTACCGCTCAGCACTGGCCGGTACTACCGGTCTCCCCTCCACGCGTGCGTCTAGGGCTGGGGCTAGCCCTCTCTTCCTTTCTTCTTCTGCTTTTCTCTTCCTTTCTTCTTCTTTCTTCTTTCTTCTTCTCTCTTCCTCTCTTCTAGTTCCTTGCACCATGGGAGTTCCTCCTCTCCGGCTACTTGACGAAGCTTGTACCTAATAACACAAAGTACGTCGACATGAGGTTGCATTCCATCCAAGGGGGTACCGAGGTCGAGTGTAGAGAGGATTGAATTCACCTTGTCATGTATAGCTTGCACTCGGGCTCGTGTCATCGGCCCACGTGGGGGACTAGTTGGCCTTGGTGTAGTGTCGTCCATGGGCGGGGCTACATCATCTCCCCCCTTGGGAAAGAGTCGTCCTCGACTCTAGTTCTTCCTCATCTCCATGATAAGGTGAGAGGTCCGAGACGTTGAATGTGTTGCTCACCAAGTACTTTGATGTTGGTATGTCGATGATGTAGGCGTTGTTGTTGATGCGCTTGAGTACCTTGAAGGGGCCATCTCCTCTTGGCTTTAGCTTGGAGTTGCGTTCACGAGGGAACCGTTCCTTTCGTAGGTGTATCCAAACGAGGTCTCCTTCTTCAAATATCCTTTCCTTCTTCTTGGAGTTGAGGCAGGTAGCTTGGCGAAGTACATGCTCTTGGATGGTTGCCCTTGTGTCTTCATGTAGCTTCTTCACGGTGGTGGTGCGCTTGTCGAAGTCCATGTTCGTTCTCTCATGAAGAGGTAGTGGGAGGATGTCGAGTGCCGTGGGAGGTTCGAACCCATATACGATCATGAATGGACTCCTTGATGTCGTTGAGTGGTTGGCTCGATTGTAGGCGAACTCCGCGTGAGGGAGGCACTCTTCCCATGACTTCAAATTTTTCTTCACTAGCGTGCGTAGGAGCGTTGAGAGGCTTCGATTCACCACTTCCGTTTGTCCGTCCGTTTGCGGATGCGAGGATGACGAAAACAAGAGCTTGACTCCAAACTTTTCCATTAGCGACTTCCATAGATAACTCATAAACTTCACGTCTCTATCCGACACAATGCTTGCCGGTATTCCGTATAGGCGAACGACTTCCCTGAAAAACAACGAAGCGATGTGTGAAGTATCATCGGTCTTATGGCATGGTATGAAATGAGCCATTTTAGAGAACCTATCCACTACCACAAATATTGAGTCATGACCATGTTTTGTTCTTGGTAAGCCTAGTACAAAGTCCATGCTTATATCCGACCAAGGAGCATATGGAACCGGTAAAGGCATATAAAGACCGCAAGGGTTCGTGGTAGACTTAGCTTGTAAGCATGTGGTGCACCGGTTGCATAGATGCTCCACATCTCGCTTCATCTTTGGCCAATAGTAATGGGTTGATAGCATCGAGAGCGTCTTGTCGCGACCAAAGTGTCCCATGAGACCACCTCCATGTGACTCTTGAAAAAGTAACTTACGAAGAGAAGACTCGGGTATGCAAATTTTGTTAACTTTAAACAAGTAGCCATCATGCAAATAGAAATCATCAAATACTCTTTCAACCGAACACTTTGCAAAGATGGGTCCAAAGAAAATGTCGGAAGTGTAAAGTTCTTTGATCTCCTCAAGACCCAAAACATGAAAGTCCAAGCGAGTGAGCAAAAGGTTATTCTTGCGGGAAAGAGCATCCGCGACCACATTTTCCTTTCCCTTTTTGTATTTGATAACATAAGGGAAGGACTCTATAAACTCAACCCACTTAGCATACCTTTTGTTTAAATTGGTTTGCTTTTCAAATATTTCAAGGATTCATGGTCGGAATGAATGACGAATTCCTTCGGCCAAAGGTAATGTTGCCAAATTTCAAGAACACGAACCAATGCATAAAGTTCCTTGTCATAGATAGGATAATTGAGGCATGCGCCGTCCAACTTCTCGCTATAGTCTGCCACGGGTTTTCCATCTTGCGTGAGGACTCCACCAATACCGAGTCCACTCGCATCACACTCAATCTTAAAAGTTTTTGCAAAGTTCGGAAGGACGAGAAGTGGTGCCTCGGTAAGGCGCTTTTACAACTCATCGAAAGCATTTTGTTGGGCCTCGCCCCACACAAATGGAACATTTTTCTTTGTAAGCTCGTTTAAATGGCAAGCAATGGTGCTAAAATCTTTCACGAAACGTCGATAGAAGGCGGCGAGTCCATGGAAACTTCGAACTTGACCAACGGTTGTGGGCGTGGGCCAATTATGGATGGCCTCCACCTTCGAAGAGTCCACTTCGATGCCATTGGCGGAAACAATAAACCCAAGAAAAACCAATTGTTTTGCGCAAAGGTGCATTTAGGAAGATTGGCAAAGAGTTTCTCGCGGCGTAAGATGCATAAGACTTCTCTCACATGTTGTACATGGTCCTTGAGATGTTTGCTATAAATAAGAATATCATCAAAGTAGACCACCACACTCTTGCCAATCGGAGGTCTCAAGATATGGTTCATAAGACGCATAAAAGTCGATGGAGCATTTGAAAGACCAAATGGCATGACAAGCCATTCATAGAGACCAAGTTTGGTCTTGAAGGCCGTCTTCCATTCATCACCAATTGCCATGCAGATTTGGTGGTAGCCACTACGCAAATCTACCTTAGAGAAAATTGTGGCACCACTCAACTCATCAAACATGTCATCTAAACGCGGAATGGGATGGCGATATCGAACGGTAATGGAATTGATGGGGCAACAATCCATACAAATTCTTTGCGTCTCATCCGGTTTAGGAACTAGTATGATCGGAACCGCAAAAGGGCTAAGGCCTTCGCGGACGTACCCTTTGGCGAGGAGATCTTGTATTTGGTGTTGTATCTCTTTGGTCTCGTTGGGGTTAGTGCGGTAATCGGCGCGGTTTGGAAGTGGAGCTTCGGGTATGCGGTCGATGCGGTGTTCGATGCCCCTAAGCGGTGGTAGTCCATGAGGTAGTTCGTCGGGGAAGACATCTTCAAATTCCTTCAAAAGAGACAACAAAGACGAAGGAATGTTGGTTAAGGCGTTAGTCTCCGACGATGGCCCCTTGCAAATGAGCACATAGTGTAAAGTGGTGGATGGGTTTTCTTGCACTTCTCTCCACTCGCTTTTGGTGGCTATGAGGGCACTCTTGATCTCACTCATGTATGACTTGTGGCGCTCACTCTCTTTTAGGTGGGTCGCTCCCTCTCCTCTCAAGTCACCATGGTATTTGTGTTGTTGTGCCCTCGCTAAAGCCTTCGCATTGTCCGCGATGATTTGGCTAGGAGTCATTGGGAGAAGCTCAAACTTCTTGTCCTTACCTTGAAGGTGTAGACATTTGAGTGTCCATCATGTATCTCCTTCTTGTCATATTTCCATGGGCGGCCAAGCAACATGTGGCACACCATCATGGGCACCACGTCGCACTCAATGGTGTCTTCGTAAGGTCCTATCTTGAAGTGGACGGTGACGGTGTGTTGTATCTTGACATTGCCCTTGTCACTCAACCATTGGACATGGTATGGGTGTGGATGCTTGCGGAGTTTGAGGTTGAGCTTCTCACACAACTCGGTGCTTGCTAGGTTGTGGCAACTTTCTCCGTCGATGATGACCTTGATTGACTTGCCACCAATACCGACACGTGTTTGGAAGATGTTGCACCGTTGGTCTTCTATTGCTTGTGGTTGAGTAGTTAGCACCCTTGTGACCACAAGTGATGGGCTTGGGTCATGTACACATAGGAGTGGGTCTTCTCCACTTTCTTCATCGTAATCTTCTTCATTAGCTACGGCGGCTTGTACAAGTGTTTCATATTCACCTTCACTTAGCGTCTCTATGTCACCATTCTCCATGGTGATCATGACCTTGGTGTTCTTGCATTCGAAGTCATGGTGGGCATAAAACACGATACCCGAAGCCCGAACCCGAATTACCCGAACCCGAACCCGAAATACCCGAACCAGACAAACCCGAACACTTGATCGGGTTACAACTTGAAAAACCCGAATTTAATTCAGGTAATTCGGGTTTATATCACGGGTACCCGACAAGCCCGTTTCACCCGAAATAAGAATAAATCCCAATCTAGCAAACAGTCTGCGCAACAGCCCAATAGAAAAATCCGCACTTGTTTAACTACTTCACGTCATTAGAATAGGCGTATGCGGGGCGATTCTTTTCCATCCCGATCTAGATCTCGCCCAGGCGCACGTCTGGTACTCAACTTCTTATCCTCTCGTCTCTAATGAACACACACGTCCTCGTCGCCTCGACTCTGGCAGTCCAACCGTCGTTGCCGTCGAGGTGCGACGACCTCCTCCTCGGCTTCTCTGTGCAGCCCGCGGTGTTGGCCGGCGCTGCGCTCTCCACTTCGCTCTCCACCGCACTAGCCGGCGTCCTCCCACTCCTCGCCTCTGCAGTAATGGTCGCCGGCTCGCCGCGCTTACCGCCGACAAATTTCTCCCTTTCTTCCCAGACAGTCTGCAGCACCTGTCTACTCGGGTAAATCGGGAAAACCCGAACCCAGACCCGATTTTTCGGGCACCCGAACTGCCGGGTTTAGAATTTTTAGGAGAAATTTCGGGTAAACCCGAACGCCCACCGTGAATTCGAAGGACTTGTGGCCTTGTGTTCCACACTTGAAACAAGTGACATTGGAAGGTCCGGTAGAGGCCTTTGAGGAGGCGGTTGAAGTCGCCGGTTGCTTCATGCGACTTATGGTAGTCGTTTGCTTGGATGTTGTAGAGGGAATCGATGGCTTGGCACTTGTTGTACGAGCGGTTGTGGCGAGCTTGGAGGCGAAGTAGGACTTGTATTTGGAGTACTTGATGTCCTCATTGACTTGACGCTCGGCCTTGGAAGCTTGGTGTACCAACTCAACCATGTTGGAGTATGGTTGGAACTCAACAATCCTCTTGATTGGGTAATTTAGGCCATTGAAGAACCTAGCAATAGTTTGGTTCTCGGATTCTTGGATGTTAGCTCGCATCATAGTCAACTCCATCTCCATGTAGAACTCCTCAACGGTCTTGGTGCCTTGCTTCAATTTTTGGAGTTTATTGAAGAGGTCTGTCATGTAGTGTGCGGGCACAAAGCGAGCTTGCATATCCTCTTTCATCTCTTCCCAAGTGTCGATGGGGGCTTCACACTTTTCTTCCCTTGGAGTGACCACTTGTTCCCACCATGTGCTAGCATAATCTTCAAACTCAAGAGATGCCATGGCCACTTTCTTGGCACCGGAGTAGTTGTGTATGCGGAAGATCTTGTCAACCTTGAGTGCCCATGAGAGGTAGGCCTCGGCATCGACTTCACCCTTGAACTTGGGCATGTTGAACTTGAGCTTTCCATACATGTTCTCTTCGTCTTCCAAGTTCCTTCGGCGAGGACGGATGCCGTCGTCTCTTGCGGCTTGAGGTAAACTGTCATATTATTTCAATGTTTAACCCATGATCCCAACGTAAGGAGAGGAGAATTAAACAAATGAACCATTTTGTGCCTAAAAATAAAATATGGATCAGCCAAAAAGTAACAACAAATCTTATTTATGATACCTATTGAAGGTGGATTTCCTACTACAGAAGGTGGCATTGGATTAATCAACAGTGAAATTAGAAAAGTCTTACAAAAAACAAATATGCTCGTTATATCCCACAACAAGCATGCAAGAAAGTGGCAAGGTTTATATATTTTAATCATCAGTCAACTCGATGAATCAAGGACTAATAACCAATTGAATCATCATCTGAGTCTTCACCAAGAAAAACATGCTTATCATGTATGGATGAAATCCAGAAGACATAACGGTATGAGGAAGTTCATAAGCAATCAAACATTATGTGGTTGGAATAAAATGCCAGATCATTTAAGTTAAGCAGAAGAATTAAATTGGTTTAATCATGATCAAACAAAAAAACATTAGACATGCAATAGAACCAAATTGAGAAGCTAGCAGGAAAATGAACGAAGACGTGCATTCATATAAATAGCAGGATTTATTTCAAACCAGTTATCCTATCTATATGAAGAGTAAATGTGTTAAACACAAACTGGTTCCAACACGATAAGCGTATCAATACAAAAATGAAAGGTACTTACTAGATTATAGGGGCGATTCACTCCACGATTTGTTGAGTTCCATGTGATAGTGCAACATGAAACTACAGCAAAGAGTTAGTGATGCAGCTCTTGAAGAACAAAAACAATGAAGAATTTAAATGTACCAGAGCAATGAGTTCACACATGTACTACATGATGGCCAAAGGATAGAAGAAAGGAAATAGTAATTGGCATTTACGTCATTGTTTACAACAAAACTGATGGAAATTATAATGTAAAATCTTGTGAACACGGAAGAGCACAAAATGGCGGAATATAAAACAACATTTTGCAATGAACAAAACAGAAGGCGTCTATGGTCCCTGCACACAACATGTCACCAGTGAATAAGAAAAGCAAACAAACATGTAGGTTTCCTAACAAAAATTGATGAATTACATAGCATGCAATTACTGTTCTAACATTAGGATGAACTAGATAGATATTATAGGGGTGTTTCTTGAGAGTTTATAGAGCAAGGAACGCTTTGCTAGTCTTACTATGAACAAGATAAAAATTAATACTATTTTTTGCAACACACTGTACAATCATAGACGCTCACACGTACGTACATACACTCACCCCTATGAACTCACCACTCACGCACACACACTCTACCCCTTCAAGCACCTCCAAGAAACTGCATCCAAGAAACTGATCCGACGGGTATTGAGATTGACGAAGTCACCACTAGCTCCACAATGTCACCGGAAACGCCGCATCCCACTGAAGAATATTCCTCCATTTACGAGACACCAAAGCGTCAAATCTAGGGGTGCCACTGCCCTCCTAACCGTCCAACCACAGGTTGATTCTCAGTGATTTGGTACTTGACATGTACTACATGATATCTAATATGGAGTCGGTGTGAGGCTAACAAGCAGGGTGCGACGCCGTTGCTTGACGTGAGGCGGTGTGATGCCATCACAAGATGAAGTGCATGGTCCATGTGATCTGGATTAAGGGATACTAGCATAATACCTGTGTGTTGCAACGGGTTAATAACGAAAGAAAGCTCTCTCCAAAAATAGAATAAATGGAATATAATCACAATGTGTATGTCCAGGATGTGTGGCCACATGGTCCTCATTTTTCTTTAGAATCCGTGGTACGTCAGTCTCATACAGTGTGCATTATTTTTTGTCACCGCTGAGACAACTCTGATGCTCGATCGACCGATCTGATTTGGTCAATTGACCGATCTAATTCACATGTTTGAACAACCGATCAGATTAATTCATAGTATTTATTCAGTGATATATCGTAAAAGGTGCCCATTTTAGACCATCTTTTTTTACGAAACACGGTACAACATAAATGCTCACTAAGTACATACACTCGCTCCTCTGAACGCACAAACGCACATGCTACCTCTATGAACACCTTCAAGATACTTTGCCTGAGAAACTGATTCGTCGAGAACACACGTCGAAACGTGGCCCCAACTGAACAAATATTTCTCTTTATTAATGAAACACTTACGAGTGAAACATGGTTTTTTTTAGCGAGAATGTCACTGCGCTCGTAAACATGTGGTCGATTCTTTTCACTAACCTCTTAAAAGTTGCAGGGTATGAAAGTTTTATTTTTGAAGGATTTTTAGTTGCATAAGTGTTGAGATTTTTATGTCCTACGAATTTTAAAGGAAAAAAGCATGCACGTGCAAAAATTAGGAAAAAAAACCTAGAGTCATATAGGTTGTCTATGTATTCTTGGGAAAGAAAGAAAAGTTAAAAAAATTAAAGTACCACGGCAAGAAGAGCATAATTAATGGATCTCTTTTGGCCTTTTTCTTTTTTGCTGATCATGCCGATCTAACCGGGATTGCCGGACACGGGTTGATCGATCTATGCTTGTTTTACCGATTAGAATTAGGAAAGGGATACTGATTTGGCTACCTAGTGCTACGGATTGGATTTTGTTCATGACCTAACTAATCCTGATCAGAACTCCTCACGGAGACGGTCACGCTGACCTTACTTTTTATGTTCGGGGTGAGTTGTATCCACGTTTGACGTACGATCACTAACCACCGTGACATTTTTAAATTTAATAGTAAAGATAGTTGATATGACAAGATTATGGGGGAGATTGTTAGTAGTAATCTTGTCAATGTAGTTCGCTAGTAGAAGGAGCTAGCTTAGTCATGAAGTATCCAAGGTATGTAGAGAGAATTGTAGAATGGGGAATGTTCTAGAGTAAGATATTTAGGAGTAGTATGAAATATCTAGAGTTTGTAGAGATCTAGAAGTATGGTATAGGGTTTGGATTCTGCCACATGGCAACAATCTAAAGGGTCATGTACACGTATAAATAGAGTATCACCCCTCCCATGTAAGTAAGCTTTGTACCACTGAGATATCCAATAAAGCTTCCTACTAGTAGAAGCCCTGTGTGTACATGTATGTGAAGCACAAGTTTCCTAGTATTATAAGCCCTGTGCGTGAAGCACATCAAGGTGTGTGAAGCACATCAAGACAGAGAGCTCGAGGAGTGGCATGGGCCGATGCGCAGGTTCCTGCCATCTGCCACGCGCATTGAGAGCAGGGCAGAGCTGGATCTATGGGACTTTTTCTGTCGATGTCAGTTCTTTTTTAGACGGATGAATCAGTATTAACTCACGGGGAGCATAGGTGTAATATTTCCGAAATTTATGGGTAGTTTGAAGTTGGACGAAAATTTTGGCAGAAACCTTAGCTCCTTTATTATTAGGTATAGATATACATTGACACTGGTTTAACTAGATTGGATTGTATGACAGTAAAACAAGTCTAGATACTTACGTGCTAATATAAATCTCAGTTATGTCTAGATTCGGATGTATATAGACACATTCTAGTTGACCAAGACATGCTTGAACCTTCTATGGTGTTAACAGACCAAAACGCGTAGGGGGGAGTGGGTCTGGTTACCTCGACGGCAGCTTCGTGTAGTCATACTCGGCATCCTTGCGGGTCACGTCGACGACGCCGGGGTTGCTGCGGTTGCGGTGGACGTCGGCGTCGAGGAAGCAGATTTGGGGCGGTCGATGATGGGTTCGGGGAAGCAGATCTGAGATGAGGGAGTCGTTGAAGCAGATCTGGTGCAGTGCACGGCGTTGTTGGTGAAGCGGATCAAGTACGCCAGACGGGGGAGTCGGTGAACTCAGATCCAGTGCAGTGCACGGCGGTGTTGGTGAAGCTGATCTGGTGCTGCGGACGAGGGAGTCGGTGAAGCAGATCCGATGCAGTGCACGGCAGCGTTGGTGAAGCGGATCTGGTGTTGCGTACGAGGGAGTCAGTAAACTCAGGTAGGTCAGGTGGTAGGCCGGCTAAGTACGGCTGGGATATTCCGGTGTGGTGGTTCGGCAGGTGAGAGATGATGGGCCTGGAGTATTGCGAGAGATTTTTGGGGGAAATGGGGAAGACGAAAGGAAGGCGGTAGACTATATCAGAGTGGATGTGTAAATTACGAACGAGACCCCAACACGCCAGCTTCACTTGTCTGCCATTGCGTCATTGATAATAGGGGACGAATGGGAATTTGAAATATGTGTATGGAGGCGGGAGTTTTGGCTCTCAACTCGTATTTTGACTCTCCCTGGTGTACAAGCAGTACAGTATACTAGATATTGAATCATAGACCAGGGAAGACAAGTAGAGTAGTACAAAAATACTGTAATGTCTACATTGCATGATGCTGATCTACCTCGCGTTAGTATTTGTAGTGGTAGATAAGTGGTGCAAGGAAGACATATTTGTAATTTCTACAACTAAGATATGTCTATATACATCTGTATTAGACAAAACTAAGACACCTCCTTTTAGACGGAGGTAGTATTACTTTTAAATCTCTTTGTACTACTGTTGATGATTTTTAATAGATCTTCAGAGTTTCCCAGAAAAAACTAGGCTCCTCTCGAGAAACAAGCACTACAGTAGCTTTATCAATTTAATTATAATCATCCAATTAATTAAGTACCACTACAAGAAAAGTTGCCATGGCCGACGAAGTTGAAGTCGCGCCGTGGTTGGTGATCCGCCATGGCTGACGATTTTTGGTCTCTCCGTGGTGCATGTCGAAACTTTTTTTCTCGTTTTTGTGGCCACCTAGCCCGACGAAAGCGTCCAAAACATCGGGTATGGTGGCCCACAACGTGGTGCATCATGAATTCTCGGGTGCGCCGGCCGAGTCAACGCAAATCCGTACCGCCCAGGGATGTAGGGCCCAGATGGCAGCCTCTCTAGGATTGTTTTTTTCTCGATCGCGCCGTCTCGTTCAACGCTCTCCGATCGAGCCGTTTACGATGCAGGATCATGGGTCCCGCATGTCATCCTCTATGAACCAAAATTCTTTCTTTTCTTGGATTTTTTTGACCCCATGATTTCTGGCTACTTCCTTTTTCTTTTGATCCCGTGCCGCCTTGAAAACGTTGAGACCGCTGCTGCTAAATAGGACCCGCATGTCATCCTCTATGTGCAATCAAGTTTGTTTTGTTGGAGTTATTTTTGGAACCTGATATTTGGTCACTTGCCTTTTTCTTTCGATCCCGTGCCGCCTCTCAAACGTTGATACTGCTGCTGCTAAATGGGACCCGCATGTCATCCTCTATGTGCAATCAAGTTTCTTTTCTTGGAGTTATTTTTGGCACCTGATATTTGGTCATTTGCCTTTTTCTTTCGATCTCATGCCGGCTCTCAAACGTTGATACCACTGCTGCTAAATGGGACCCGCATGTCATCCTCTATGCAATCAAGTTTCTTTTCTTGGAGTTATTTTTGGCACCAGATATTTGGTCACTTGCCTTTTTCTTTAGATCCCGTGCCGCCTCTCAAACGTTGAGACCGCTGCAGAAAAATGGGACGCGCATGTCATCCTCTATGTACTATAAAAGTTTATTTTCTTGGATTTTTTTGGCTCCTGATATTTGGTCACTTGCCTTTTTCTTTCGATCTCATGCCGCCTTTGAAACGTTGAGACCACTACTGCAAAATGGGACCCACATGTCATCCTCTATGTAAATAAAAGCTTCTTTTCTTGGATTATTTTTCACTCTATGATTTTTGGCTATTTCCTTTTTCTTTCGATGCCCTGCTGCCTTGGAAACGTTGAGGATGCTGCTGCCTCATGGGTCCCGCATGTCATCGTCAATGAACAATAAACGTTTCTTTTCTTGGATTATTTTTGGCTCCTGATATTTGGTCACTTGCCTTTTTCTTTCGATCTCATGCCGCCTTTGAAACGTTGAGACAACTGCTGCAAAATGGGACCCGCATGTCATCCTCTATGTACAATAATAGTTTTTTTCTTGGATTATTTTTCACCCTCTGATTTATGGCAAATTCCTTTTTCTTTCGATCCCCTGCTGCCTTGGAAACGTCGAGGATGCTGCTGCCTCATGGGTCCCGCATGTCATCCTCTATGAACAATAAAAGTTTCTTTTCTTGGATTATTTTTGGCTCCTGATATTTGGTCACTTGCCTTTTTCTTTCGATCTCATGCCGCCTTTGAAACATTGAGGAAGCTGCTGGCTCATTGGTCCCGCATGTCATCCTCTATGAACAATGAAAGTTTCCTTTGTTGGATTTATTGTTTACCCCTAATTTCTAGCTATTTGCCTTTTTTCTTTTGATCCCCTGCCCCTTTGAAACGATGAGGACGCTGCTGGCAGGTCAGTCCCACCTGTCATCCTCTATGAAAAATAAAAGTTTCCTTTGATGGATTTATTTTTGACCCCTAATTAATTTCTGGCTATTTCCTTTTTTCTTTTGATCCCCTGCCGCCTTGGAATCGTTGAGAAGGCTGCTGCCTCATTGGTCCCGCATGTCATCCTCTCAGAACGGTAAATGTTTCTTTTCTTGGATTTTGTTTACCAACTATTTTTTGGCTTATCTTTTATTTTGATCTCCTGCCGCCTTTAAAACATTGAGGACAGCGCTGGCTCACGGGTCCCACATGTCAGCCTCTATGAACAATAAACGTTGAGGATGCTGCTGCCTCATGGGTCCCGCATGTCATCCTCTATGTACTATAAAAGTTTCTTTTCTTGGATTTTTTTTGCCCTCTGATTTTTGGCTATTTCCTTTTTCTTTTGATCCCCTGCCGCCTTGGAAACGTTGAGTAAGCTGCTGACTCATGGGACCCGCATGTCATCCTCTATGCACAATAAAAGTTTCTTTTCTTGGATTATTTTTCACCCTCTGATTTATGGCTATTTCATTTTTCTTCCAATCCCCTGTTGGCTTGGAAACGTTGAGGATGTTGCTGCCTCATGGGTCCTACATGTCATCCTCTATGAACTATAAAAGTTTCTTTTCTTGGATTATTTTTGGCTCCTGATATTTGGTCACTCCCTTTTTTTGGCGGCAATAGTTTTGCCAATCCTCTTTGGAATCAAAGAAGGGCATGATGCTTCAAATCAAGAAGGTTGCAATCCTCTTTCTGCAAAGGTTGCATTTCTAGATAGCTAAGGTGGATTCAAATCTGCCGTGGTTCAGGCAGCTCAGGTAAGCCTTTTTGCACTGATTAATGGAAGTTGTGTATAGCAAGGTCAAGACATGTGGGTCAGTGTAATGAATATATTTGAATCATGTTGTGGGTTCAATCTGATAGTTCTCTAACACATCAGCCAAAATACAAATTAAGTTTTTTTTAAACGGAAATGCAAATTAAGATGAACACAAACATTAGTTATCATAATAGGTGATCATACATACATACTTGCTAAGAGCAAAAGCTTGCCACCGTTTTACCACCCATACAATTAATTAGCAGTTCAGATAAGATAACCTTATATAAGTATAACTACACATGCATTTGCTAAGGGCTCATGGGACAACAGAACTAGGCAACCGCGAACTTCATGACCAGTATGTCACAGCGGCATCGAAAGATCTTGACATTCAACTTTGATCCAATGCGAAGTTTGGCACCGTCAATGAACTTTTTCCACCTGGAAGTAACAGCCAAGCGGCCATCTGTGGGACTGACGGAGTACCATCCCTCCACGGTGAGACCTTGACTCTTCATGACGAGGGATATCTTTCCCCTTCGGCCGATATTGAGATCCCGGGAGATACTTTTAGGCAATTTCCGATTCAAAGCAAGAGATACCACAAAAAATTAGTCAAAGACACTAATGCACTGAACCATGTGAGACTTTGAGCACAGAAGACATCAAGATAAGAGCAGTTATGTTTTCATATACTCACAAACATAGCCTTCAGATGCGTCCTGGTCACCACACGGGTGGCCACAACAATGAGCTGAGACCTCGGTGATCTGGTCGGGGCGAGTGCGGGAGCCCGGGCTGGTACACGAGCTGGTGCTGATGCGAGGAGACTGCCGGGTAGGTGCGGTAAATGGTGCCTCTAGAGGAACCGGTGTTGATGCGAGAGACTCGTTGGGCGAGGTGCGATGAACGGTGCCTCTAGAGGAACCGAGTGTTGATGCGAGGAACCTGCCGGGCAGGTGTAGTATACGGGGCCTCTAAAGGAACCGATGCCGATGTAGGGGCCTGCTGGGTAGATGCGATGAACGGGGCTGGTACAGGAACCGGTGCTGATGCAGGAGAGTGGGAAGCCGGTGCCGGTGCTGGTGTGGGTGCCCTTAGTGACATCCGTTCCTGTTCCGCCAGGGGATCTGCAGCTTTGATCATGTTAAATCAGGCAAGCTAGAACAGAGAGAATGGTTTAGAACAACTGCTTGGAATGCAGTAATCAAGAAAAGTTACATATTATATATTTGGAAATGTCTCCAACTCTGTAAGCGGTTACGTATATCTGCCCTTTTGAGTTTCTGATTCTCAGCTCGTCGCTCTTCTTCAGACCGTAGTCAAAAGAAAACTTTTTCCAGTCATGTCCATACAAATATGTGATGGCCTGCGTCTGGTGTAGGTGTTCATCAATTTTCCATTGCCATGCATAGTGAAAGACCCTTCATGCGGACACATCTGGTGAATCATTGGACGAAGTTCACAAGGTACAATCTGCATGTGAAAATTGATACTAATGTAAGAAGCCGGAAGACTGAAAATAAGACTTTACTATATGCCAATTCATGCTAAACCACTGGGAATACATACCTGTAACTCTGTGAAGGAGTTATTACAAAGGTAGATAGAGCCATAGGAGGTGTTATATGCGGGTATGTACATGGGCCCACTGACGTGGGCATTACCCTTCGGGTAACTGGAATTGACCTATCCCGTGTAGCCCAGCTGGAGGCCCATGAAGACAACCGAAGGCAAGGTGGGCCACAAGGTCGGTGCCGAAGAAGATTCCTTGAAGACCAAGGCAAGGATCTTTCGAACAAGGAAAGTTTAGGACTAGGACTCTTGTAAACCTAGTCGTACTCGTGTAGATCTCTTGAGACCTGGCCCCCTTTATAAGGGCCAGGAGAGGGACTGCCGAGGGACACAATCAATCTTAGCAACCATAGCCACCGTAAGTCCAGAGCTAGGTCATCATAGCACTTAGCCTCTCGACGAAAACTCAGCCAAAACCTTCGGCACCCCATTGTAACCCGATATTTTCATAATCAAGATCAGACATGCAGGACGTAGGGGTGTTACCTCATCGAGGGCCCTGAACCTGGGTAAAGTGCTCTCCCCGCTTGTCTGTTAACCGATGTCTCGTGCCAGCCTACAGGATTCCGTCAACCCTAAGCCCCAATCGGAGGGCATTGTCGAGGAGCACCCTCGTCAATTGGCGCCATCTGTGGGAATATTGTCGGCAGAAGGCAGGTCATCGGCAGCACCAGTCACGTCCGCAGCGTTCACGCTGGAGTCACCAACACCTCCAGAACAGGGGGATTCAGTCCGTTGCGGGTCATTCGAGTTCGTGCCGCACACCGAGGCGTCGCGTTCAATCTCTGCCGAACCTCGCGGCAACATGGATACTACTTTCGGTGGTGTTCACTTCATCATCGATTCCAGAGGGTTCCTTCGCCTCCCTAGTTCAAACGCATCAAGCCCAGGAACTTCGGCTCCAGGAAATATCACGCCAGCAGCGGCCTTGGCGGCCCTATCCAGGAGCGCCGGAAAGGGCAGCCGAAGCAGCTTCGACACTGTAGAGGAGCAAAGGAAAAGACGAAGGGACTCACGCCGCGAAAAAGAAGAGCGAGTCGCGGCTCGCCCTCGGTAGTACGAGCAAGGGTGCCATAGCGCGCGGCTGAACAGGAATCGCCTTCGCACACCGTACTTATCGGCCACGGAGCAGCTTGAAGCACCGTGTTACCTACTCTTACATTGATCCAAAGGATTGCCTCGAGAAATCCAGTCATTTGCTTAGGAACTGTCGAGAGTTCCTCGAGATCCGACAGTTCTGCGATGACCTTAGGGCTGAAGCCGCGACAAGAGTCTACGCGATGGAGAGAAGAGCGGCATCCTACAGTTATCGACCAGATCCGTGCGTGCCAGATCTGTACGAGCCAGAACCATACGTACCGGAGCCATACGTACCCGCGGGAGGAGACCAGTACGCCCCAGCCGAAGCGTTTCCGGAATCTCGCGGACAAGTCAACATGATTCACAAAACCAGCTTTTCAAAGAGAGAAGTCAAGAAGTTTTCTCGGGAAGTGAAGTACGCAGAAGTGGCCATGGTCGACACACCCGAATATATCGACCGGTCGGATCAAAGCATATCGTTTAGCAAGGCAGATCACTCGAAGGCCGTCCCAAGGCCTGGCCACGCAGCCTTAGTTCTTGAAGCACAGATTGGAGGATACAATATGAGCAAGGTGTTCATGGATGGAGGAAGCGGTTTGAATCTGCTGTTTGCCAGCACAATGAAAGCGATGGGTCTTACAGTCGACATGCTAAAGGAATCTGACACAGGATTCCAGGGCATCATACCGACTCGACCCGCTTACTCCCTTGGCAAAATATCACTTGATGTAGTCTTCGGCACGCCTAGCAATTTCAGGAAGGAAAAAATCGAGTTCGAAGTGGTTGATTGGGAATCTCAGTACCACGCCATCCTTGGCAGACCGGCGTTTGCTAAGTTCATGGCAGTCCCCCACTATGCATACCTGAAGTTGAAGATGCCTGGCAATAACAGGACAACATTAACCATCCATGGAAGCTTTTCTCGCTCAGACAGCTGCGATAGAGATTTCCAAAAGATCGCTTCAAAGTTCGGGGCAAAGGAAGAACTTAATGCAGTTGATGCAGTCACAGACCATGCACAGCCACCAGCCGATAATCGCAGCGCAAGGTCTGATGAGTTCGACGTCGCGAAGGAAGCAAAGAAGTTGCAGGTGCATCCCTCTGATCCAAAGAAAACAGTCAATACTTTGGCAGATTTTGCTGTCGCATAGGAAAGCGCGCTCATCGAGTTCCTTCGTGAGCGCTGGGAAATATTTGCATGGGAACCATCCGACATGCCAGGTATTCCCAGGGAACTCGCTGAGCACGCCCTCAATGTTGATCCAACAGCCAAACCAGTACAGCAGTCGATGCGCCGATTTTCAGAGCCGAAAAGAAGGGCCATCGGCGAAGAAGTCAGTCGGCTCCGCAAAGCCGGATTTATGCGGGAGCTCAAGGACCGAATGGGTGGCCAACCCAGTCATGGTACCGAAGAAGGACACAACCGCCCTCCGCATGTGTATCGATTACACGGGCCTGAACAAGCATTGCCCTAAGGATCACTTCCCTTTACCTCGAATCGATCAGATAGTTGATTCCACGGCGGGATGTGATCGTCTCTCTTTCCTCGATGCGTACTCCGGGTACAATCAAATCAAGCTCAAAAAGGAGGACCAGGAGCTGACCGCATTCATCACCCCACACGGCGTTTTCTGTTACAACGTCATGACTTTCGGGCTGAAGAATGCAGGAGCAACTTATCAGCGATGTATGCAAGCTTGCCTTGGAGAGCAGATTGGAAGAAATATCGAGGTTTACATTGATGACATCATGGTGAAAACAAAGCACGCCGCCACACTCATCGATGATCTTCGGGAAACTTTCGACAACCTCGATAGATACAAAATCAAGCTAAACCCGAAGAAATGTTTCTTTGGGGTGCCAGGAGGGCAAGTACTCGGGTAGCAGGTAATGAAGCTGCTGACGAGGGAGGAAATGTCCGTTGAAAATAAAGCGAACCAGTGGGGCTTAAAAGTAACTCTTTTAATAGTTTTTCAGACCGTTAAGTTGTCAATCTTTCCAATGATGAGGCTCCAAAGTTTATTACATTTCCTGGTCTGTCGAGGACATCACTAGATTGATTGCTTACCGACTTTCATTCAGATACCAACCCATCTTTTTCTCAAAAGCATGGAAACTATCTAATCGAAGTACGAATTCACGCCTGTGAAAAGTAAGCAATTTCATCATTTTCCTTCGCAACACATCTCACTCAATTGTGGAGATACCGAACAGTTTGAGTGATCGATCGACCTTGTCCAGAGGGATAGAGGTAAACCCCTTACAAATCAAAGCCATACTCGATATGGAGCCGCCAAAGAATTTACACCAAGTGCAGCAATTGGCAGGACGCTTGGCAGCACTCAGCAGGTTCATCGCCAAGCTAGGAGAGAAAGCCCTGCCCTTCTACAACCTGAAAAAATCAGAAAAATTTGAGTGGACCGATGAGGCGCAAGAATCTTTCGACAACCTAAAGAGGATTTTGTCGACATCTCCAGTACTTGTGACACCGCGTGAAAAGGAAACGTTGCTTATGTACATAGCAGCAACGGTACAAGTCTTCAGCAACGTCTTAGTTGTCGAGCGAGAAGAAGCGGGGAGAGTCCACGGCGTGCAGAGACTGGTATACTACCTTAGTGAAGTGCTCACACCAGCAAAGCAAAGATATCCTCATCACTAGAAGCTAGCATATGCGGTATGGAGAACATCTCGTAAGTTGCGCCACTATTTCACGGAGCATCCGATTATCGTGGTAAGCGAAGCACCATTAAAGAACATACTCACAAACCCAGAGGCGACGGGTCGAGTGTCCCAATGGGCCATCGAGATAGCACCTCACGATATAACTTATGTCAATCGGACGGCGATAAAATCCCAAATCCTCCCAGACTTCGTGGCCGATTGGATTCAATCGCAGACGCCAGCGGCACCCGATATGTCCGGATCCTGGACGATGTACTTTGACGGGTCGAAACGAAGCACAGGCGCAGGAGCAGGGGTGATACTGATATCGCCGCAAGGAGACAAGATGAGATACATTCTGCGTATGAATTTCTCTTTACCAACGAATAATGAAGCAGAATACGAAGCATTGCTACATGGAATGAAGATGGCAAAAGTGTGCGGAGCAACTCGTTTGGAAATCTATGGAGACTCAAAATTAGTAGTGCAACAGTCGATGAACCTATGCGACGCGGTTAGTGACAACATGATCGCCTACCACCAGCTATATAAGAATATGGAGGCCAAGTTCGAAGGGTGTGAGCTTAAGCACATCGGCAGAGCCAACAACGAGGAAGCTGACGCTTTGGCAAACATCGGCTCCATGTGTTCTCCTATCCCAGATGGGGTATTCTACGAGGTCATTACGCAACGATCAATAAAGGAGAAAGCGTCGGCACCTCCAAAGTCGTCGGATGATGTTCCAGAAGCAGGACCGCAGCAAAACGACCAGGGAGCTCCACCTCAATCTGCCGAACAGGTTCTCTTACTCGAACCCCTGTGGACCAAACCCTTTTTGGCGTACTTGATAAGACAACAGCTACCAGAGGATCCAGTGGAAGCCAGACGAATTGTGAGACGGTCAAAGGCTTTTACTGTGGTAAACGGAGAGTTCTACAAACGTAGCATCTCCGGCATTTTCCAGAGGTGCATTGCTATCGACGATGGAAAAGCCCTGTTACGCGAGATACACGAAGGAACCTGTGGACACCATGCACGCAGTAGAGCACTTGTGGCGAAGGCTTTCAGAGCAGGATTTTATTGGCCAACAGCAGTGTCGGATGCTCGGGACTTGGTTCGAAAGTGTGACCCTTGTCAACGCTTTGCGCCAAAACCACACGCTCCAGCATCAGATCTCATGACGATACCCCTGGCATGGCCTTTTGCTCAATGGGGACTTGACCAAGTTGGACCATTGCCAAGGTCATCGCCTGGGGGACACACGTATCTTCTCGTTGCAGTCGACAAATTCACCAAATGGATCGAGGCCGTACCTGTTCGAAACCAGAAAGCCGAAACAACAGTTGAATTCTTCAGAGGAATAACCTGTCGCTTTGGCATGCCTCACAATATCGTCACGGACAACGGGACTAATTTTGACTCCAAAAAGTTTCAGAAATTCTGCGATGATGGTGGAATCAAGTTAAAATTCGCATCGGTGGCACATCCCCAAACCAACGGCCAAGTCGAAAGGATTAACGGTCTGATAGGGGACGGCCTCAAGAAACGCCTTACGGGTGCGGCTGGAGCTTGGGTCGAAGAATTGCCTTCCGTACTCTGGAGCTTGCGTACTACACCCACTAGGTCAACTCAGTACACTCCGTTCTTCCTGGTATACGGAGCCGAAGCAGTTTTACCAGCCGATGTTCGGTTCGAAGCACCTCGAGTCACTGCGTACACGGAAGCCACTTCCAACAATGCGTTGCAAGATGTTGTTGACCTCCTCGACGAAGCTCGGGACATTGCCTTGGCAAGAACAACGGTGTATCAGCAGGCGTTACAAAATTACCACAACCGACGCGTACGTAGCCAAAGCTTCAGCGTCGGTGACATCGTACTGCGATTAAAGCAAGAGAGACCTTTGAAGCTGGAATCCCCGTGGGAAGGACCATTTATCGTCACTAAAGTGATACCAGGAGGAGCATATCGCCTCAAGAATCCAGCTTCGGGTCAAGACGTCGAAAATCCCTGGAACGTTGCACATTTGCGACGATTCTACACATAGGATATAATTTTTTCTCCTTGTTATTTGGTAGCTTTTAAGCTCGATTTATATAATTTTTTGATCAAGTTTCCTACTTTTGTTGCTCCAGGCCTCAGCATCCGAACAATGCGTTCGGGGCTCGTCTTATTGGCTCTTACTCGTATCAGGGGCGTTGGCCAGAGATAAGTTTACAAGTGTCATTAATTAAATACTCCCATCGGGAGCTAAGATTAATGGCACACGATAATCCATCTAAGCCTCGAGAAAATACGCGAGCGCTGCAAACGATGGACGCATTATCATAAAACAAGACTCAAGCCGGTGCACCGTGCGACGAAGTCAGGCGTCTAAATCCCTCGATCACTCGATGGGCGTCGCTCTCATAAAACTTACGCATCGACTCCGCAATACAATTGCAAATATAACGGAGTCGTCGAGTGAGCAGGCTGACTTGATCACTCAGCCCCTCTCGACAAAATAATTATCAACTGAATTAACAAATTCACCCAGAAACTACCAGATGCATAAAACACGCATCAGCGTACATTTGAATTTACCCTTTGTGAAAACAAGGTCATTACATGCACATATATGCTTAATCTTATGGCAGGTTCTCTTGCTCTTCCCGGGCCTTCAGATCTCTCTGGACGCATGTTTCCATCCGAGAGATGACGATGTACGCAGGATTTCTGGCAACATCATAGTACTGGTTCAAACTCCTGTTAGTATTTGCTATGGCCTCCAAATCCAAGGTTGGATGGCATGCCAAAACCGAAGCAAAAGCAAGTTCGGCACCAGCTAGGAGCTCCTTCCGCACCAGCAGACGAATCCTTTTACGGAGTCTTGAATCGGGTGAACAAAGCAGATAATGTTTCGGGTGCTTGATCTAAAGGAAACAAGGTTCTCCAAACCATCGAGAGATGATTATGGCATTTATCGAAGTAATAATGCACCTTCTCCGCTCGATGCTCAAACTTGGCCACGATAACGGCTTTTGGTCGATGGGACCATAGTTCATGCTTCGGGTGAGCGGTGTCGGTCATTGCTTCAATCTTTTCATGAATCCTTTTGTTTTCTTCTGACGCGTCGGGAGCTGCGACTGTCGAAAGGCAAGGATTAGTTACAGAACATTTAAGGTCAGATAAATATCAATGGATGGACGGACACTTACAGCTCAGGCTCTCAGTAGCAACACGGAGACGATCAAGAGCATGCTGTTCAACTGCGGTTGGAATTTCACCTTTTCTCTTTATCAATGCTGCCATCGCATGAAGACTGGTCATGTCCTTATTCAGTCGGGATATTTGATCGCGTAAACGACGAACCAGGTCGGATTCATCACTAGCCGAAGGATTGAAAGAAGGTTCAGCATAAGAAGAAGGTGAAGGAATCTGCAGCATAAGTCGTAGTTGAGAACAACATTAGTAAATACTCTCATCGGGCGCATTGAAGCATGAATATATTACAATCAAAAGGAGTTGTCGATGCTGGCGGCAAAGCCAAAAGTAAAACAGGGCTAAGCTATAATTGTATCGGGCCTTAGTTACAACAAGAAATCATTTAAGGAGCGACTGATGATGATCCTGGAGCGGCTTCGGGTGCAGTCTTGGTCTTCGCCTCGTCAACTAGCTTGAGAAGTTGATTGGCGCATGTTACCGCTGATTGTTTGAAAGGCTCAAGGTTGATCAGATGACCATTATCATCTACGGGCAATGCTTCAGAAAACCTTTCTAGC
>NC_061511.1:108265891-108283391 GCF_022539505.1 Lolium rigidum
AAGGATCGTTCGAACAAGGAAAGTTTAGGACTAGGACTCTTGTAAACCTAGTCGTACTCGTGTAGATCTCTTGAGACCTGGCCCCATTTATAAGGGCCAGGAGAGGGAGTGCCGAGGGACACAATCAACTTAGCAACCATAGCCACCGTAAGTCCAGAGCTAGGTCATCATAGCACTTAGCCTCTCGATGGAAACTCAGCCGAAACCTTCGGCACCCCATTGTAACCCGATATTTTCATAATCAAGATCAGACAGACAGGACGTAGGGGTGTTACCTCATCGAGGGCCCTGAACCTGGGTAAATTGCTCTCCCCGCTTGTCTGTTAACCGATGTCTCGTGCCAGCCTACAGGATTCCGTCAACCCTAAGCCCCAATCGGAGGGCATTGTCGAGGAGCACCCTCGTCACCCGCCATATTCCCGCAAGCTCGGCATCGGGATGGTGAAGGAAACATGGGAGGTACTACTGGTGCGTAGCACTGAATGTAAGTGGAAGAATTAGGTTGTGTAAAGTGCATAGTTCAGAGCAATGCAAATGTTGACAAGTGAGTGCATAACACTATCTTACAAACTGAAGAGTGAAAATTTAGCGTATGCTGAATATAAGCATGCTAATTTGGTGTTTCCGAATTCCAAAAAAGCATTAGACAGAGCCGGTGATAATATCAGAGATAAATCATGGCATGTATATGTGGCTTAAGAAAATATACCAGAACCCTTGGATGGTTACAGCCCGGCTGGTCCTTGGACTTGAGCTTATATATGCATCCAGAAGGTGGGGCTGACAGTAACTTGGTGGCAGCGTCTACAGATGCCTCATCAGCAGCAGTTGCAATCCTTTTGACCAATGAAAGCTTAGCAGTTTCAGTCTGTATATGAAAAATTGGAGAGCAACAGACATTAGCGGTGATATTAAATGAATCTATGAGACACTGATGCATATAGTGCTGGATGTAAGTGGGAGAATAGGGTTGTGTGTGTTTTGAACTTTTGGTAAGCATTAGACAAAACCGGCAATAAACAGACAAAAATCAAATCATGTATGAGGATTAAGAAAATATACCTTCTTCCTGAAAAGGAAGCCACCCAGCTGGCCCGTGACCTTGTGCTTGTAGAGGTTTTCAGAAGATGGTGGCGGCACCATCGTATTCACAGCAGCCTCATCAGGATCATTTTTTATCCATTTGAGTAGAGGCACAGAAGTTTCATCCTGCATATGAATAGCAACATAACTCATCATTGATATTTAATAATAAATCTATGAGACAGACTGATGATTATAGTGCGGGATGTAAGTGGAAGAATAGGGTTGTGCATAAACAACAGTTCACAACAATGCAAATGATTACAAAAGAAGCCAATGGAACTCAACAGTTTATATACTGGATGAGACAGACTAAAAAGTAAAAAATTAGTGTATGATGATTGTAAGCAAACGTGGTGTTTCAGAACTTTTGGTAAGCATTAAACAAACCAACAATAATTAAACATATAATAATAAAAATCATGTATGTGGATTAAGAAAATATACCAGATTCATTAAAAGGTCACCACTCAGCTGGCCCATGGCCTCGTGCTTGTTGAGGTTTTCGGAAGATGGTGTCGGCACCATCGTCCTCACAACAGCCTCATCAGCCTCATTTTGTATCCACTTGAGTAAAGGCGCAGCAGTTTCAGCCTGTATAAGAATGGGAACAGATCTCAGCAGTGATATTGAATGACTCTGAGACAGACTGATGCATATAGTGTTGGATGTGTATGGACAACAGTTCACAGCAATGCAAGGGTGTGTTCGGTTCTGAAACAACGTGGAATGGAATGGAATGGTTCCATTTCAGAGGAATGGAATGGTTACTTTTTTGTTCGGTTGGGAAAATTGGAGAGCAGAACAGGTTGAGGTTAAACTAATCTTTTGTCTCAAAATTGTAATTAACAATGGAAAATGACATTTTAATCTCAAAGTTGTAATTAATAGCGCCTAATGGTGCTCTTTTAATCTAAAAATCATAATTAACATCATTTTTTGTTGGGCTAGGGGAACTAGAGAGTAGATGAACATTAGTGTATGATGATTGTAAGCAAACAAATTTGGTGTTTCTGAACTTTTGGCAAGCATTAGAAAAAACCGACAATAAATATACAAAAATCAAGGCATGTATGTGGATTCAGAAAATATACCATATTCATTAAAAGGTCACACCTAGCTGGCGCGTGGCCTTGTGCTTGTAGAGGCATTTAGAAGATGGTGGCGACATCAACATACTGGCAGCCTCATCAGCCGCAGTTTTGATCTTCCTTTTGAGTAAAGACCCTAAAGTTTCAGTCTGCATATGAATAGCAAAAGGCGGACCTCAGCAGTGATATTGAATTACTGTATGAGATAGACTGATGCATATAGCGGATGCTGTTAGCCTTTTGCACCATGAACACTAGCTGTGGACAGACAAAAAAAAACAGTTGGCTCAGCTTTGTCTAGATATGCATGTACTACCTCCATCCCAAAGCTTACACTACAAGAAAAGTTGTGATAGACAACGTCCCAAAATCGTCCACTAAGGGGCATTTTTCGTCGCCTATGAGCCTAACCCGACGATATGGGTTATGTTGTCGAAACTGCGTCAGGCAAAGTCCTACCACGTTTTTTTCGGTCCGTCACGTTTGGGCGCCCTTCCGCCACGGAAAATCGGACCGTTGCAGAAGTGTTTTCGGGAGCCCGTTGACTGCTGACGTCATGCAAACTGACACGTGGCAGATGCCGTTAACTGCCAGTTAACGTCGTTAATCGGTTGAAACGCCCGTGGTAGATGGTAGGCCCACACGAGGCCTGCCACGCCTTAAACGGGCTGGCCCATTTAGTTTGCGGGCCGGGCCAGCTGACTTAGTTTGACCGGTCAACTATATAGCTGGGCTGGTCCATTAGGTACGTGGGCTAGGCCTAACCTCTAAGGTTGACTGGTCAAAACTTAAATGGGCCGGCCCACTAAGTATGTGGGCCGGGCCGAATGCACTCGTTTGACCGGTCAACAGGCAAAAGGGCCGGCCCACTAAGCATGTGGGCCCCACTTTCTTTGTTACCGGGCCGGCCCATTTACCATGTGGGGTCCACCATAAAGCAAGTGGGCCGGCCCTAGGAGTTAGTGGGCCGGCCCAATTAGCATGTGGGTCCCACTTTCCTGTTATCGGGCTGGCCCATATACTAAGCGGGGTCCACCATAAAGCAAGTGGGCCGGCCCAAGGAGTTAGTGGGCCAGCCCAATTAGCATGTGGGTCCCACTTTCCTGTTATCGGGCCGGTCCATATACTAAGTGGGGTCCACCATAGATCAAACGGGCTGGCCCAACAAGCTAGTGGGCCGGTCCACAAACACAAGTGGGTCCCACTTTCCTGTTAAAGGGCCGGCCCAGTTAGCATGTGGGGTCCGCCATATAGCAAGTGGGCTGGCCCAACAAGATAGTGGGCCGGCCCAATAAGCATGCGGGTCCCACTTTCATGTAACCGGGCCAGCCCAGTTAGTAAGTGGGGTCCACGATAAAGCAAGTGGGCTGGCCCAACAGGTTGGCGGGCCGGCCCAATAATAAAAAGTGGGGCCCACTATCGTGTTAACGGGCCGGCCCAAGTAGCATGTGGGCCCTATCGGGTTGGCCCAATAAGCAGGTGGGTCCCACTTTCCTGTTGTCGGGTCGGCCCAGTTAGTGAGTGGGGACCAGTTAAAGCAATTGGGCTGGCCCACTAAGTAAGTGGGCCGGCCGAAAATGGAAGTGGTCCCACACTACTGTAAGTGGGCCGGCCCACTAAGTTCTAGGGCCCTGGTTTTTTGACTAGTCAACTTGCATTATGTAAGAAGGCCCATTAAATATCATGGACCTAAAATCTGATATCAATGATACACACAATTACATACAAAAATAAAATAACTAGGAAAATTACAAGGCAATTAATGTGCCCAAATAAAAAAATTACATATAATCATGGAGGACTTCTATTAGCATCATCAATAACACGTTGACATTTGGCAATCGCCTTGATTGAATCTTGTGTACTCTTTGTCAACATATCGACTACTGATTTTAAAGCGAGCAATACCATGTCTTTCATACGAGTACGACCTTGAGATATTTATTGTTTGATGAAAGGAATGGTCTAGGTTGACGGCTATGAGAGGATGCATCAGAAGAAAGATCAGAACTTTTTGTGGGCCTCTCTTCTGATGAAGATTGCTTCATCACAACTGCATTCTGATAATAATGCAAAAAGAGTTAAACGATGAACTATGCAAAATGTATTGAGCATGGTCGATATGATATAGTCACAAGTACTAAGCACAGACTTACATTATATCGTTGCATAGGCTCACCCCGGAACTTTTTTTGCCCTCTATCTTCTACTAAGGACTTCTTCATTACAACTGCATTCTTGTAATATTGCAAACATAGTTACGACAGTGAACTATTCAAATATTTATTATGCAATTTAGATATAAGATAATAACAAGTTGCATAAATAAGACAATGTATGGAACTTGTACTAAGCACAGACTTACATCATAATGTTGCACAGGGTCGCTAGAGATCCTTTTTTGGCGACTATCTTCTAATGATGACAGCTTCATTACAACTGCATTCTGGTAATATTGCAAACATAGTTACAACAATTAACTATTCAAACATGTATTATGCAATGTAGAGATCAGATAACAACATGTAGCAGAAATAAGCACAAGATAAGATATGATACATGTACTAAGCACATATTGGCTCGCTGCAGGTCCTTCTCTTGTGTGCACTAGTCGTGGTCGACATGCCCGTCATTTTAGGTTCAGCCATCGGGTGAAATGCTAATCCTCCTCGCTCCATTGTCCTTAATATGTGTTTAGATATCACATTTAAGACCAAGTCGATCTGGTTTCAAATAACAAAAAACTTGAGCTGCCAAATGAATAAGCTAATATTTACCAGATATCAGATTAAAACCAACTAGATGTTGGTTTGCATGAGATACGAATTTCAGATATTCAGATTTAGAGTAGGGTAATGCCAAGGTTTTCCACATAAAGTAAATTGGCATTAAGAATGACCAAATGTCAGGTTCAAATCACCTTCGCAGTTGCTCCAAGACAAGCATATCAAATAGGCGAAACATAGTAAAGCGTGAATGGCATTGCTATGGCAGGGTTCCAAGTGTTAATCTCTTGCATAAGGAACAATGCATATAGGTTATAGATAATAACGGAAGTAAACTGCCAAAATTACCAACCAAGAACTCAGATTCCAACCTTCCCTAGCGTCCCCGCTGTTAATGTTGGATGTTATAATAAGCGGTTCGCATGATCAATCCCTAGGAAAAATAACATTGACAAGTTAGTCTACGATAATACAAAGACCAGACATGCACGCAACAATAACTATACAAGCCTGTGCGACAGGAGCATTCATGGAAAAAATAGCTATAAGCTAATGACGAGGTATAAGAGCAAGCAGACTGGAAATGCACATAGCATGATTATAAAAGCAGTGTGAGAATAGCAGGCACGAGAAAACAGCTTGCGGCTAGTGGTGAGCTAATGACGTGGTATAAGAACAACAAGATTGAAAATGCCCATAGCATGACTATAAAAGCAGTGCGACAATAGCATGCAGTACAAAAACAGCTGGCAGCAAATGAATGGGTATAGGGCTATATGTGGATGCGCACAGGTGTTAGTAGAATGAACAGGATGGTAGCGACCGGATAATGCTTTTGTACCGTACAATATTTAAACGAACTTCATGCGAAGCAACACATCAAGAAAGTTAATGGCATATGAGATCTGCAAATAACTACACAAAACATTGCTAAAGAAACACCGCGATCTAACGGGCCAGCATACTAACCAAGCTGCGGTGGGGTGGACGGGGGCGGCAGCTTGCATTCCAGCGGCGGCGAACGCGGGAGACGATGAATCGACCCTGTTTCAGGAGAAGCGGGCGTTAGTGAAGCAGATCTGGTTGGCTGGCAAGGGATTCGGTGAAGTTGATACAGCCGCTGCGCCGAGGTAGTCGGTGGAATAGATCGGCTTCTGTGGAGGGCGGCGCGGTGAAGTAGACCCGGTTCCGTTGGAGAGGATCCGGTGCGTCGACAGGAAAGGCGTTGATTGCTACGATGTGGATGAGGTCGGCGGTGAAGCAGATCCGTCGGTGGCAAGGTCGGCGGTGAAGCAGATCCGTCGGTGGCGAAGGCAGCGGGGGAGCGGATCCGGTGGGTGGACATCCAACACGATCAAGGCTACACTGTGGAGGAGTATGCCGGCGGCGAAGCAGATCTAGTACTGTAGAGAGACAGAAGTTTGGCGTGTGAGAGTATTTTTGAGCGAATGGGGCGAATGGTTGGTGGGTGGGTGTGGGCCTGTGGGGAGGGTTCGGGATCTAGGCAAGATATTTCATTGTTACCGAATGAGCCCTCCATGGTCGGTGGGTTGTAGCTTCCGGACCAGGGTTAAAAGGGTAAAACTGGTCACGGGATTTTCGAATGGATGCGGCGGGATGATTTGGCGCGCGGCCGAAATTTTCAGTTTCAAGCTACGAGCGGAACGACAAAAATAATGTTCTTCCCCAGGGAGCTCTCATTTCTTCCTCTTCTCTTTCTCTCTCGAGTCTCTCCCACTCCCCCGGCTCCTCTCCCCCTTCTCTCCGCCGGACTCGCCGGCCGGATGCGAGACCGACTTCTCTCTGTATATCGTGCACCCTCCGATCTGAATTAATTGATTCAACTTTCCTTAGACGTGTATGTATCTAGAGTAAAAACATGTGTGGATACATCCATATTTAGATAAGCAAAGTTGAGTCAGCTAATTTGGATCCGAGGGAGTTAGTGTTGTTGTAAGCTTAGATCTTGTGTTTCCCATGAGGAGAATGGCGCAATGCAGTCGGGGATCTCGTCATCGGCTTCAGATCTGGCCAATGGTGAATCGGCGGATCGATCGGCGGATCTTGCCGGCCAAACCCAGATCCGGTGCCATCAAGGTGATGGCGCTAACGGTGAGGCTTGCTTTGGTCGGTGCTTCGGATCCGGCCAATGGGGAAGTCAAGCTGCTAAAGTTCACAAGCTCGGGGCATACGACGGCGTCATCCGTCTTGCCCGTGCACATCTTGGCCTTTCAGCGGCCCTTCTCAGAGCCAATATGCCGTTGCTGAGGCCCTTCTTCTCCTTCGTCCTGGCGACTACCGGCGACACCGTCCCAAGTGGTGCGTCCCCGGCGACGGAGTTGCTGGAAAGGATGCGGAGCATAGATCTGATGTGCGGTCGAGAAGGACTTGATTGCTTTTCTTCTATATGTTTTGGGGTCCTTTTTGTAAAGTTGCAGGTCCTATTAGTTATTGTCTAATTCTTTTGGACCTCTATGTAATTTTTTGGACTAGTTTCCATTGGCACCGATAAACTTGAATTTTGACAAGTTCACGGGAAAAAAATTCTTTTGCACATATGGCCTATCATGTATGAACATTCTTGTGATTTAAACTATATGTAATGTGCCATGCATTAACCCTAAACCATATTAAAACAAATAACACTAAACTATACGCATGCACTTTATGCGCAAAGGCGCGGGTGCCTCTAATAATGTGTGTGCGCACTCGATCAATGATCCCCAAACCTTAAACAACCCTAAAACCCTAAAACCCTAATCCCTAAACCCGAAACACCCTAAACACTAAACCCTAACACTAACCCTAAACCCTAGCTAACCCTAAACCCTAATGAAACCCTATATATAGGCCAACGACACTTAAATGTGCATCAAGCAGGCCAGGGGTGCCTCGCGGTCCTCTAATTAAATTAAATGTGCCATGCATTAACCCTAAACCATATATATATATAACTAACACTAGCTAATCAAACCCTACTTAATTAAAACACATAAACCTAAACTATACTAGCTATAACCCGATCTAATAAAAACATGCTATGTATATAGCAGCTAGCTAGCAAACCGTATATTAACACCAATTAATATATACATGGCCTATATCGATCATGTTGTATATGACATATCCCTGAGATTCATTAATTAATTATATAATTATCATGATAAATTAATTAACTTGAATTTTGACAAGTTCTCTCGAATGAAAACACATTTGATTAAGTTGCCTCATAATATATATATATATAATTAGTGTGCATGCATGGCCTACCATGCATTCGTGCATATATTTTAATATATATTTGAACATATTCTTGGGGATTTCAATCTCTCTCTCTCGATCATCTATATATCGTTGGTGGCCAAAAAAACACACATATATACGCATGCACTTTATGCGTAAAGGCACGGGTGCCTCTAATAATCTGTGTGCGCACTCGATCGATGATCCCTAAACCTTAAACCCTAAAACCCTAATCCCTAACCCCTAAACCCTAAACACCCTAAATACCCTAAACACTAAACCCTAAACCCTAGACCCTAAACCCTAACCCTAACCCTAAACCCTGGCTAACCCTAAACCCTATAAACCATAATTAAACCCTATATATAGGCCAACGGCACTTAATTGTGCATCAAGCAGGCCAGGGGTGCCTCGCGGTCCTCTAATTAAATTAAATGTTCCATGCATTAACCCTAAACCATATATATAACTAACCCTAGCTAATCAAATCCTACTTAATTAAAACACATAACCCTAAACTATACTAGCTATAACCCGATCTAATAAAAACATGCTCTATATATAGCAGCTAGCTAACAAACCGTAGATTAAAACCAATTAATATATACATGGCCTATATCGATCATGTTGAATAACATCGATCTCCCTGAGATTCATTAATTAATTATATAATTATCGATGATAAATTAATTAACTTGAATTTTGACAAGTTCTCTCGTATGAAAACACATTTGATTAAGTTGCCTCATAATATATATATAATTAGTGTGCATGCATGTTCTACAATGCATTCGTGCATATATTTTAATATATATTTGAACATATTCTTGGGGATTTCAATCTCTCTTTCTCTCGATCATCTATATATCGTTGGTGGCCAAAACACACACATATATACGCATGCACTTTATGCGCAAAGGCGCGGGTGCCTCTAATAATGTGTGTGCACACTCGATCGATGATCCCTAAACCTTAAACAACCCTAAAACCCTAAAACCCTAATCCCTAATCCCTAAACCCTAAACACCCTAAACACTAAACCCTAGACCCTAAACCCTAACCCTAACCCTAACCCTAACCCTGAACCCTAGCTAACCCTAAATCCTAAACCCTAAACCCTAATTAAACCCTATATATAGGCCAACGACACTTAATTGTGCAGCAAGCAGGCCAGGGGTGCCTCGCGGTCCTCTAATTAAATTAAATGTGCCATGCATTAACCCTAAACCATATATATATATATATATAACTAACCCTAGCTAATCAAACCCTAGTTAATTAAAACACATAACCCTAAACTATACTAGCTATAACCCGATCAAATAAAAACATGCTCTATATATAGCAGCTAGCTAGCAAACCGTAGATTAACACCGATTAATATATACATGACCTATATCGATCATGTTTTATAACATCTCCCTGAGATTCATTAATTAATTATATAATTGTCGATGATAAATGATACGTCTCCAATGTATCGATAATTTCTTGTGTTCCATGCCACATTATTGATGTTATCTACATGTTATATGCACACTTTATGTCATATTCGTGCATTTTCTGGAACTAACCTATTAACAAGATGCCGAAGTGCCAGTTCCTGTTTTCTGCTGTTTTTGGTTTCAGAAATCCTAGTAACGAAATATTCTCGGAATCGGACGAAATCAACGCCAGGGTTCCTATTTTTCCCGGAAGCATCCGAACACACGAGAACCGCCGGAGAAGGGGGCGGGGCCACCACACCACACCCCGGCGCGGCCAAGGGGGCGCCCCTAGGGTGTGGGCCCCCTGTCAGCCCTCCTGCGCCGCCTCTCCGCCTATATAAAGCCCCTGACCTAAAAACCTCGGCGCGTTGGACGAAAACCACAAAAACCTTCCAGAGCCGCCGCCATCGCGAAGCCAAGATCGGGGGACAGGAGTCTCTGTTCCGGCACCCTGCCGGAGCGGGGAAGTGCCCCCCGGAAGGCTTCTCCATCGACACCGCTGCCATCTCCACCGCCATCTTCATCACCGCTGCTGCTCCCATGAGGAGGGAGTAGTTCTCCATCGAGGCTCGGGGCTGTACCGGTAGCTATGTGGTTCATCTCTCTCCTATGTGCTTCAATACAATAATCTCATGAGCTGCCTTACATGATTGAGATTCATATGATGATGCTTGTAATCCAGATGTCATTATGCTAGTCAAGTGAGTTTTACTTATGTGATCTCCGGAGACTCCTTGTCCCACGTGTGTAAAGGTGACGAGTGTGTGCACCGTGTGGGTCTCTTAGGCCATATTTCACAGAATACTTACTCAATGTTGAATGGCATAGTGAGGTGCTTATTTATATCTCTTTATGATTGCAACATGTTTTGTATCACAATTTATCTATGTGCTACTCTAGTGATTTGTTATTAAAGTAGTTTATTCCTCCCGCACGTGTGCAAAGGTGACAGATGTGTGCACCGTGTTAGTACTTGGTTTATGCTATGATCATGATCTCTTGTAGATTGCGAAGTTAACTATTGCTATGATAATATTGATGTGATCTATTCCTCCTACATATGCATGAAGGTGACAAGTGTGCATGCTATGCTAGTACTTGGTTTAGTCTATTGATCTATCTTACACTATAAGGTTACTTAAACATGAGCATTATTGTGGAGCTTGTTAACTCCGGCATTGAGGGTTCGTGTAATCCTACGCAATGTGTTCATCATCCAACAAGAGTGTAGAGTATGCATTTATCTGTTCTGTTATGTGATCAATGTTGAGAGTGTCCACTAGTGAAAGTCTAATCCCTAGGCCTTGTTCCTAAATATCGCTATCGCTGCTTGTTTACTCGTTTTACTCGCGTTACTACTGCTGCATTACTACCGCTTGTTTACTCGTCCCGGGCAAAGCACTTTTCCGGTGCCGTTGCTACTGCTTATTCATACCACCCGTATTTCACTATCTCTTCGCCAAACTAGTGCACCTATTAGGTGTGTTGGGGACACAAGAGACTTCTTGCTTTGTGGTTGCGGGGTTGCATGAGAGGGATATCTTTGACCTCTTCCTCCCTGAGTTCGATAAACCTTGGGTGATCCACTTAAGGAAAACTTGCTGCTGTTCTACAAACCTCTGCTCTTGGAGGCCCAACATTGTCTACAAGAATAGAAGCTCCCGTAGACATCAAGCTATTTTCTGGCGCCGTTGCCGGGGAGGAAAGGTAAAAGGCACTCATACTACGGTCCCAGGTAAAGTATTTTTCTGTTGCCGTTGTGTGTGTGCTCAAAGCTATTTCCTTTAGATCCTGCAATTGCATCTTGTTGTTTCTTGTTTACACTAGTTTGGCATAATGTACAAGAGTGAGCTTCTTATTCTATTTCCTGATTTAAAAAATGGATTGTTTGATGCGAAAATTAAAAAACCTATGAAATCTTATTTGCATGCTGGTAGTAATATTAGTATGAACGCTTTGAACACCATTGTTGATAATGATATAGAAAGTTCTAAGCTTGGGGAAGCTGGTTTTCATGATATTTTTAGTCCCCCAAGCATTGAGGAGAAAATTTTCTTTGATGATACTTTGCCTCCTATTTGTGATGATAATGATAGTGGTCTTTTGGTACAACCTACTATGGAGGGTAAATTTTGTTGTGATTATACTATGCCTCCTACACTTGATGAGAATAATAATGATAGCTACTTTGTTGAATTTGCTCCCACTACAACTAATAAAATTGATTATGCTTATGTGGAGAGTAATAATTTTATGCATGAGACTCATGATAAGAATGCTTTATGTGATAGTTATATTGTTGAGTTTGCTCATGTTGCTACTGAAAGTTATTATGAGAGAGGAAAATATGGTTGTAGAAATTTTCATGTTACTAAAACACCTCTCTATGTGCTGAAATTTTTGAAGCTATACTTGTTTTATCTTCCTATGCTTGTTACTTTGCTCCTCATGAACTTGTTTATTTACAAGATTCCTATGCATAGGAAGCATGTTAGACTTAAATGTGTTTTGAATTTGCCTCTTGATGCTCTCTTTTGCTTCAAATACTATTTCTTGCGAGTGCATCATTAAAACTCGCTGAGCCCATCTTAATGGCTAAAAAGAAAGAACTTCTTGGGAGATAACCCATGTGTTATTTTGCTACAGTACTTTGTTTTATATTTGTGTCTTGGAAGTTGTTTACTACTGTAGCAACCTCTCCTTATCTTAGTTTTGTGTTTTGTTGTGCCAAGTAAAGTCTTTGATAGTAAAGTAAGTACTAGATTTGGATTACTGCACAGAAACAGTTTTCTTTGCTATCACGAATCTGGGTCTAATTCTCTGCAGGTAACTCAGAAAATTAAGCCAATTTACGTGAGTGATCCTCAGATATGTACGCAACTTTCATTCAATTTGGGCATTTTCATTTGAGCAAGTCTGGTGGCCTAATAAAATCCATCTTTACGTGACTCGTTCTGTTTTGACAGATTCTGCCTTTTATTTCGCATTGCCTCTTTTGCTATGTTGGATGAATTTCTTTGATCCATTAATGTCCAAGTAGCTTTATGCAATGTCCAGAAGTGTTAAGAATGATTGTGTCACCTCTGAACATGTTAATTTTTATTGTCCACTAACCCTCTAATGAGTTTGTTTCGAGTTTGGTGTGGAGGAAGTTTTCAAGGGTCAAGAGAGGAGGATGATATACTATGATCAAGAAGAGTGAAAGCTCTAAGCTTGGGGATGCCCCGGTGGTTCATCCCTGCATATTTCAAGAAGACTCAAGCATCTAAGCTTGGGGATGCCCAAGGCATCCCCTTCTTCATCGACAACATTATCAGGTTCCTCCCCTGAAACTATATTTTTATTCGGCCACATCTTATGTACTTTACTTGGAGCGTCTGTTTGTTTTTGTTTATGTTTGAATAAGTTCATCATGCTTGTGTGGGAGAGAGACACGCTCCGCTGGTTCATATGAACACATGTGTTCTTAGCTCATAGTATTCATGGCGAAGTTTCTTCTTCGTTAATTTGTTATATGGTTGGAATTGGAAAATGATACATGTAGTAAATTGCTATAATGTCTTGGATAATGTGATACTTGGCAATTGTTGTGCTCATGTTTAAGCTCTTGCATCATATACTTTGTACCTATTAATGAAGAAATACATAGAGCATGCTAAAATTTGGTTTGCATAATTGGTCTCTCTAAAGTCTAGATAATTTCTAGTATTGAGTTTGAACAACAAGGAAGACGGTATGGAGTCTTATAATGTTTACGATATGTCTTTTATGTGAGTTTTGCTGTACCGTTCATCCTTGTGTTTGTTTCAAATAACCTTGCTAGCCTAAACCTTGTATCGAGAGGGAATACTTCTCATGCATCCAAAATACTTGAGCCAACCACTATGCCATTTGTGTCCACCATATCTACCTATACTACATGGTATTTTCCCGCCATTCCAAAGTAAATTGCTTGAGTGCTACCTTTAAAATTCCATCATTCACCTTTGCAATATATAGCTCATGGGACAAATAGCTTAAAAACTATTGTGGTATTGAATATGTAATTATGCACTTTATCTCTTATTAAGTTGCTTGTTGTGCGATAACCATGTTTATCGGGGAACGCCATCAACTCATTGTTGAATTTCATGTGAGTTGCTATGCATGTTCGTCTTGTCCGAAGTAAGGGCGATCTACACTGAGTTGAATGGTTTGAGCATGCATATTGTGAGAGAAGAACATTGGGCCGCTAACTAAAGCCATGATTCATGGTGGAAGTTTCAGTTTTGGACAAATATCCTCAAATCTCTAATGAGAAAAGAATTAATTGTTGTCAAATGCTTAAAGCATTAAAAGAGGAGTCCATTATCTCGTTGTCTATGTTGTCCCGGTATGGATGTCTAAGTTGAGAATAATCAAAAGCGAGAAATCCAAATGCGAGCTTTCTCCTTAGACCTTTGTACAGAGCGGCATAGAGGTACCCCTTTGTGAAACTTGGTTAAAGCATATGTATTGCGGTGATAATCCAGGTAGTCCAAGCTAATTAGGACAAGGTGCGGGCACTATTGGTACACTATGCATGAGGCTTGCAACTTATAAGATATAATTTACATGATGCATATGCTTTATTACTACCGTTGACAAAATTGTTTCATGTTTTCAAAATCAAAGCTCTAGCACAAATATAGCAATCGATGCTTTTCCTCTATGAGGACCATTCTTTTACTTTCAATGTTGAGTCAGTTCACCTATTTCTCCCCACCTCAAGAAGCAAACACTTGTGTGAACCGTGCATTGATTCCTACATATTTGCATATTGTACTTGTTATATTGCTTTGCATTGACAATTATCCATGAGATATATATGTTATAAGTTGAAAGCAACCACTGAAACTTCATCTTCCTTTGTGTTGCTTCAATGCCTCTACTTTGAATTATTGCTTTATGAGTTAACTCTTATGCAAGACTTATTGATGCTTGTCTTGAAAATACTATTCATGAAAAGTCTTTGCTTTATGATTCACTTGTTTACTCATGTCATTACCATTGTTTTGATCGCTGCATTCACTACATATGCTTTACAAATAGTATGATCAAGTTTATGATGGCATGTCACTCCAGAAATTATCTTTGTTATCGTTTTACCTGCTCGGGACGAAGCAGAACTAAGCTTGGGGATGCCGATACGTCTCCAACGTATCGATAATTTCTTGTGTTCCATGCCACATTATTGATGTTATCTACATGTTATATGCACACTTTATGTCATATTCGTGCATTTTCCGGAACTAACCTATTAACAAGATGCCGAAGTGCCGGTTCTCGTTTTCTGCTGTTTTTGGTTTCGAAATCCTAGTAACGAAATATTCTCGGAATCGGACGAAATCAACGCCCGGGTTCCTATTTTACCCGGAAGCATCCAGAACACACGAGAACCGCCAGAGAAGGGGGGCAGGGCCACCACACCACACCCCGGCGCGGCCAAGGGGGGGGGCGCCCCCCTAGGGTGTGGGCCCCCCAGAAGCCCTCCTGCGCCGCCTCTCCGCCTATATAAAGCCCCTGACCTAAAAACCTCGGGGCGTTGGACGAAAACCACAAAAACCTTCCAGAGCCGCCGCCATCGCGAAGCCAAGATCTGGGGGACAGGAGTCTCTGTTCCGGCACCCTGCCGGAGCGGGGAAGTGCCCCGGAAGGCTTCTCCATCGACACCGCTGCCATCTCCACCGCCATCTTCATCACCGCTGCTTGCTCCCATGAGGAGGGAGTAGTTCTCCATCGAGGCTCGGGGCTGTACCGGTAGCTATGTGGTTCATCTCTCTCCTATGTGCTTCAATACAATAATCTCATGAGCTGCCTTACATGATTGAGATTCATATGATGATGCTTGTAATCCGGATGTCATTATGCTAGTCAAGTGAGTTTTACTTATGTGATCTCCGGAGACTCCTTGTCCCACGTGTGTAAAGGTGACAGTGTGTGCACCGTGTGGGTCTCTTAGGCCATATTTCACAGAATACTTACTCAATGTTGAATGGCATAGTGAGGTGCTTATTTATATCTCTTTATGATTGCAACATGTTTTGTATCACAATTTATCTATGTGCTACTCTAGTGATTTGTTATTAAAGTAGTTTATTCCTCCCGCACGTGTGCAAAGGTGACAAGTGTGTGCACCGTGTTAGTACTTGGTTTATGCTATGATCATGATCTCTTGTAGATTGCGAAGTTAACTATTGCTATGATAATATTGATGTGATCTATTCCTCCTACATATGCATGAAGGTGACGAGTGTGCATGCTATGCTAGTACTTGGTTTAGTCTATTGATCTATCTTACACTATAAGGTTACTTAAACATGAGCATTATTGTGGAGCTTGTTAACTCCGGCATTGAGGGTTCGTGTAATCCTACGCAATGTGTTCATCATCCAACAAGAGTGTAGAGTATGCATTTATCCGTTCTGTTATGTGATCAATGTTGAGAGTGTCCACTAGTGAAAGTCTAATCCCTAGGCCTTGTTCCTAAATATCGCTATCGCTGCTTGTTTACTTGTTTTACTCGCGTTACTACTCGCTGCATTACTACTCGCTTGTTTACTCGTCCTGGGCAAAGCACTTTTCCGGTGCCGTTGCTACTCGCTTATTCATACCACCTGTATTTCACTATCTCTTCGCCGAACTAGTGCACCTATTAGGTGTGTTGGGGACACAAGAGACTTCTTGCTTTGTGGTTGCAGGGTTGCATGAGAGGGATATCTTTGACCTCTTCCTCCCTGAGTTCGATAAACCTTGGGTGATCCACTTAAGGGAAACTTGCTGCTGTTCTACAAACCTCTGCTCTTGGAGGCCCAACACTGTCTACAAGAATAGAAGCTCCCGTAGACATCAATAAATTAATTAACTTGAATTTTGACAAGTTCTCTCGAATGAAAACACATTTGATTAAGTTGCCTCATAATATATATATAATTAGTGTGCATGCATGGCCTACCATGCATTCGTGCATATATTTTAATATATATTTGAACATATTCTTGGGGATTTCAATCTCTCTATCTCGATCATCTATATATCGTTGGTGGCCAAAAAACACACATATATACGCATGCACTTTATGCGCAAAGGCGTGGGTGCCTCTAGTAATGTGTGTGCGCACTCGATCGATGATCCCTAAACTTAAACAACCCTAAAACCCAAAAACCCTAATCCCTAATCCCTAAACCCTAAACACCCTAAACACTAAACCCTAAACCCTAGACCCTAAACCCTAACCCTAACCCTAACCTTAAACCCTAGCTAACCCTAATTAAACCCTATATATAGGCCAACGACACTTAATTGTGCATCAAGTGGGCCAGGGGTGCCTCGCGGTCCTCTAATTAAATTAAATGTGCCATGCATTAACCCTAAACCATATATATATATAACTAACCCTAGCTAATCAGACCCTACTTAATTAAAACACATAACCCTAAACTATACTAGCTATAACCCGATCTAATTAAAACAAGCTCTATATATAGCAGCTAGCGAGCAAACCGTAGATTAACACCAATTAATATATACATGGCCTATATCGATCATATGTTGTATAACATCTCCCTGAGATTCATTAATTAATTATAGAATTATCGATGATAAATTAATTAACTTGAATTTTGACAAGTTCTCTCGAATGAAAACACATTTGATTAAGTTTCCTCATAATATATATATATATAATGAGTGTGCATGCATGGCCTACCATGCATTCGTGCATATATTTTAATATATATTTGAACATATTCTTGGGGATTTCAATCTCTCTCTCTCGATCATCTGTATATCGTTGGTGGCCAAAAAACACACATATATACGCAAGCACTTTATGCCCAAAGGCGCTTGTGCC